>NW_027476241.1:300000-401501 GCF_051020955.1 Megalopta genalis | reverse complement strand
TGCGATGTAGAAGGTTTAGCTTCAAATCCATGCCAAACACATGATTTAGCTTCAAATCCATGGGATGTAGAAGGTTTAGGTTCAAAGCCATGCGATTCAAATGGTTCATCTTCAAATACTTGTGAAAGACATGATTTAGCTTCAACTGCATGCGAAACAAACGAGTTACCTTCAAATCCTCGCGAAATACATGATTTAGCTTCAAATCAATTTGATGTAGAAGGCTTAGCTTCAAATCCATACAAAACACGTGATTTAGGATCCAATCAATGCGAAGTAGAAGGCTTAGCTTCAAATCCATGCGAAACAAATGGTTTAGCTTCAAATACTTGCGATATAAATGATACAGCGTCAAATACAGGAGAAACAAACGAGTTAGCTTCAAATCCATGCAAAACACACGATTTAGCTTCAATTCAATGCCAAGTAGGAGGCTTAGCTTCAATTCCATGCGAAACAAATGCTTTAGCTTCAAGTGCTTGTGATATAAATGATACAGCTTCAAATACAGGAGAAACAAACGAGTTAGCTTCAAATCCATGCAAAATACACGATTTAGCTTCAATTCAATGCCAAGTAGAAGGCTTAGCTTCAAATCCATGCGAATCAATTGTTTAGCTGCAAATACTTGTGATATACATGATTTAACATCAACTACATGCGAAACAAACGAGTTACCTTCAAATCCTCGCGAAACACATGATTTAGCTTCAAATCAATGTGATGTAGAAGGCTTAGCTTCAAATCCATGCGAATCTAATGGTTCGGCTTCAAATACTTGTGAAATGCATGATTTAGCTTCAACTGCATGCGAAACAACGAGTTACCTTCAAATCCACGCGAAACACATAATTTAGCTTCAAATCAATGCGAAGTAACAGGTTTAGCTTCAAATCCATGCGAAACAAATGATTGAGCTTCCTACACTTGGGATATAGGTGATATAGCTTCAACTGCATGCGAAACAAATGAGTTACATTCAAATCCAAGCGAAACACATGATTTAGCTTCAAATACTTTCGATATAAGTGATATAGTTTCAAATGCAGGAGAAACGAACGAGTTAGCTTCAAATCCATGCGAAACACATGATTCAGCTGTAAATCAATGCGATGTAGAAGGCTTAGATTCAAATCCATGCAAAACACGTGATTTAGGATCCAATCCATGCCAAGTAGAAGCCTTAGCTTCAAATCCATGCGAAACAAATGCTTTAGCTTCAAATACTTGCGATATAAATGATATAGCTTCAAATACAGGAGAAACAAACGAGTTAGCTTCAAATCCATGCAAATCACACGATTTAGCTTCAATTCAATGCCAAGTAGAAGGCTTAGCTTCAAATCCATGCGAATCAATTGTTTAGCTGCAACTACTTGTGATATACATGATTTAGTTTCAACTGCATGCGAAACAAACGAGTTAGCTTCAAATCCATGCGAAACACAATATTTAGCGTCAAATCAATGCGAAGTAGAAGGCAGAGCTTCAAATCCATGCGAAACAAATGGTTTAGCTTCAAATACTTGTGATATACATGATTTAGCTTCAACTGCATTCGAAGCAAACGAGTTAGCTCCAAATCCACGCGAAACACATGATTTAACTTCAAATCAGTGCGAAGTAGAAGGCTTAGCTTCAAATCCATGCGAATCTAATGGTTCGGCTTCAAATACTTGTGAAATGCATGATTTAGCTTCAACTGCATGCGAAACAACGAGTTACCTTCAAATCCACGCGAAACACATGATTTAGTTTCAAATCAATGTGATGTAGAAGGCTTAGCTTCAAATCCATGCGAAACACATTATTTAGGTGCAAATCAGTGCGAAGTAGAAGGCTCAGGTTCATAGCCATGCGATTCAAATGGTTCATCTTCAAATACTTGTGAAAGACATGATTTAGCTTCAACTGCATGCGAAACAAAGGAGTTACCTTCAAATCCACGCGAAACACATGATTTAGCTTCAAATCTATGTGAAACAGATGGTTTAGCTTCAAATACTTGTGATATACGTTATTTAGATTTAACTGCATGCGCAACGAACGAGTTAGCTTCAAATCCATGTGAAACACATGATTTAGCTGGAAATCAATGCGATGTAGGAGGTTTAGCTTCAAATCCATGCGAAACAAATGATTTAGCTTCAAATCAATGCGAAGTAGAAGGCTTAGCTTCAAATCCATGCAAAACAAATGATTTAGCTTCAAATACTTGTGATAAACATTATTTAGCTACAACTGCATGCGAAACAAACGAGATACCTTCAAATCCACGCGAAATACATGATTTAGCTTCAAATCAATTTGGTGTAGAAGGTGTAGCTTCAAATCCATGCGAAACAAATGATTTAGCTTCAAATCAATGCGAAGTAGAAGGCATAGCTTCAAATCCATGCGAAACAAATGTTGTAGCTCCAAATACTTGTGATATACATTATTTAGCTTCAAATCCATGCGAAACAAATGGTTTAGCTTCAAATACTTGCGATATAAATGATACAGCTTCAAATACAGGAGAAACAAACGGGTTAGCTTCAAATCCATGCAAAACACACGATTTAGCTTCAATTCAATGCCAAGTAGAAGGCTAAGCTTCAAATCCATGCGAATCTAATGGTTTAGAATCAAATACTTGGGATATAAATGATACAGCGTCAAATACAGGAGAAACAAACGAGTTAGCTTCAAATCCATGCGAAACACAATATTTAGCGTCAAATCAGTGCGAAGTAGAAGGCTTAGCTTCTAATTCATGCGAATCCATGCTTCAAATACTTGTGAAATGCATGATTTAGCTTCAACTGCATGCGAAACAAACGAGTTAGCTTCAAATCCATGCGAAATACAATATAAAGCGTCAAATCAATGCGAAGTAGAAGGCAGAGCATCAAATCCATGCGAAAAAAATGGTTTAGCTTCAAATATTTGCGATATAAATGATACAGCTTCAAATACAGGAGGAACAAACGAGTTAGCTTCAAATCCATGCAAATCACACGATTTAGCTTCAATTCAATGCCAAGTAGAAGGCTTAGCTTCAAATCCATGCGAATCAATTGTTTAGCTGCAACTACTTGTGATATACATGATTTAGTTTCAACTGCATGCGAAACAAACGAGTTAGCTTCAAATCCATGCGAAACACAATATGTAGCGTCAAATCAATGCGAAGTAGAAGGCAGAGCTTCAAATCCATGCGAAACAAATGGTTTAGCTTCAAATACTTGTGATATACATGATTTAGCTTCAACTGCATTCGAAGCAAACGAGTTAGCTCCAAATCCACGCGAAACACATGATTTAACTTCAAATCAGTGCGAAGTAGAAGGCTTAGCTTCAAATCCATGCGAATCTAATGGTTCGGATTCAAATACTTGTGAAATGCATGATTTAGCTTCAACTGCATGCGAAACAACGAGTTACCTTCAAATCCACGCGAAACACATGATTTAGTTTCAAATCAATGTGATGTAGAAGGCTTAGCTTCAAATCCATGCGAAACACATTATTTAGGTGCAAATCAGTGCGAAGTAGAAGGCTCAGGTTCAAAGCCATGCGATTCAAATGGTTCATCTTCAAATACTTGTGAAAGACATGATTTAGCTTCAACTGCATGCGAAACAAAGGAGTTACCTTCAAATCCACGCGAAACACATGATTTAGTTTCAAATCAATGTGATGTAGAAGGCTTAGCTTCAAATCCATGCAAAACACGTGATTTAGCTTCCTATTAATGCGAAGTAGAAGGCTTAGCTTCAAATCTATGTGAAACAGATGGTTTAGCTTCAAATACTTGTGATATACGTTATTTAGATTTAACTGCATGCGCAACGAACGAGTTAGCTTCAAATCCATGTGAAACACATGATTTAGCTGGAAATCAATGCGATGTAGGAGGTTTAGCTTCAAATCCATGCGAAACAAATGATTTAGCTTCAAATCAATGCGAAGTAGAAGGCTTAGCTTCAAATCCATGCAAAACAAATGATTTAGCTTCAAATACTTGTGATATACATTATTTAGCTACAACTGCATGCGAAACAAACGAGATACCTTCAAATCCACGCGAAACACATGATTTAGCTTCAAATCAATTTGGTGTAGAAGGTTTAGCTTCAAATCCATGCGAAACAAATGATTTAGCTTCAAATCAATGCGAAGTAGAAGGCATAGCTTCAAATCCATGCGAAACATATGTTGTAGCTCCAAATACTTGTGATATACATTATTTAGCTTCAAATCCATGCGAAACAAATGGTTTAGCTTCAAATACTTGCGATATAAATGATACAGCTTCAAATACAGGAGAAACAAACGGGTTAGCTTCAAATCCATGCAAAACACACGATTTAGCTTCAATTCAATGCCAAGTAGAAGGCTTAGCTTCAAATCCATGCGAATCTAATGGTTTAGAATCAAATACTTGGGATATAAATGATACAGCGTCAAATACAGGAGAAACAAACGAGTTAGCTTCAAATCCATGCGAAACACAATATTTAGCGTCAAATCAGTGCGAAGTAGAAGGCTTAGCTTCAAATTCATGCGAATCCATGCTTCAAATACTTGTGAAATGCATGATTTAGCTTCAACTGCATGCGAAACAAACGAGTTAGCTTCAAATCCATGCGAAATACAATATAAAGCGTCAAATCAATGCGAAGTAGAAGGCAGAGCATCAAATCCATGCGAAAAAAATGGTTTAGCTTCAAATATTTGCGATATAAATGATACAGCTTCAAATACAGGAGGAACAAACGAGTTAGCTTCAAATCCATGCAAAACACACGATTTTTCTTCAATTCAATGCCAAGTAGAAGGCTTAGCTTCAAATCCATGCGAAACAAATGGTTTAGCTTCAAATACTTGCGATATAAGTGATACAGCGTCAAATACAGGAGAAACAAACGAGTTAGCTTCAAATCCATGCAAAACACACGATTTAGCTTCAATTCAATGCCAAGTAGGAGGCTTAGCTTCAATTCCATGCGAAACAAATGCTTTAGCTTCAAGTGCTTGTGATATAAATGATACAGCTTCAAATACAGGAGAAACAAACGAGTTAGCTTCAAATCCATGCGAAACACATGATTTAGATGCTAATGAACGCGATCTAGAAGGTTTAGCTACAAATCCAAGCGATACACTTGATTTAGCTTCAAATCAATGCGAAGTAGAAGGCTTAGCTTCAAATCCATGCGAAACAAATGGTTTAGCTACAAATACTTGTGATATATATTATTTAGCTACAACTGCCTGTGAAACAAACAAGTTAGCTTCAAATCCATGCGAAACACATTATTTAGGTGCAAATCAGTGCGAAGTAGAAGGCTCAGGTTCAAAGCCATGCGATTCAAATGGTTCATCTTCAAATACTTGTGAAAGACATGATTTAGCTTCAACTGCATGCGAAACAAAGGAGTTACCTTCAAATCCACGCGAAACACATGATTTAGTTTCAAATCAATGTGATGTAGAAGGCTTAGCTTCAAATCCATGCAAAACACGTGATTTAGCTTCCTATTAATGCGAAGTAGAAGGCTTAGCTTCAAATCTATGTGAAACAGATGGTTTAGCTTCAAATACTTGTGATATACGTTATTTAGATTTAACTGCATGCGCAACGAACGAGTTAGCTTCAAATCCATGTGAAACACATGATTTAGCTGGAAATCAATGCGATGTAGGAGGTTTAGCTTCAAATCCATGCGAAACAAATGATTTAGCTTCAAATCAATGCGAAGTAGAAGGCTTAGCTTCAAATCCATGCAAAACAAATGATTTAGCTTCAAATACTTGTGATATACATTATTTAGCTACAACTGCATGCGAAACAAACGAGATACCTTCAAATCCACGCGAAACACATGATTTAGCTTCAAATCAATTTGGTGTAGAAGGTTTAGCTTCAAATCCATGCGAAACAAATGATTTAGCTTCAAATCAATGCGAAGTTAAAGGCATAGCTTCAAATCCATGCGAAACAAATGTTGTAGCTCCAAATACTTGTGATATACATTATTTAGCTTCAAATCCATGCGAAACATATGGTTTAGCTTCAAATACTTGCGATATAAATGATACAGCTCCAAATACAGGAGAAACAAACGGGTTAGCTTCAAATCCATGCAAAACACACGATTTAGCTTCAATTCAATGCCAAGTAGAAGGCTTAGCTTCAAATCCATGCGAATCTAATGGTTTAGAATCAAATACTTGGGATATAAATGATACAGCGTCAAATACAGGAGAAACAAACGAGTTAGCTTCAAATCCATGCGAAACACAATATTTAGCGTCAAATCAGTGCGAAGTAGAAGGCTTAGCTTCAAATTCATGCGAATCCATGCTTCAAATACTTGTGAAATGCATGATTTAGCTTCAACTGCATGCGAAACAAACGAGTTAGCTTCAAATCCATGCGAAATACAATATAAAGCGTCAAATCAATGCGAAGTAGAAGGCAGAGCATCAAATCCATGCGAAAAAAATGGTTTAGCTTCAAATATTTGCGATATAAATGATACAGCTTCAAATACAGGAGGAACAAACGAGTTAGCTTCAAATCCATGCAAAACACACGATTTTTCATCAATTCAATGCCAAGTAGAAGGCTTAGCTTCAAATCCATGCGAAACAAATGGTTTAGCTTCAAATACTTGCGATATAAGTGATATAGTTTCAAATCCAAGCGAAACGAACGAGTTAGCTGCAAATCGATGCGAAACACATGACTCAGCTGCAAATCAATGCGATGTAGAAGGTTTAGCTTCAAATCCATGCCAAACACATGATTTAGCTTCAAATCCATGGGATGTAGAAGGTTTAGGTTCAAAGCCATGCGATTCAAATGGTTCATCTTCAAATACTTGTGAAAGACATGATTTAGCTTCAACTGCATGCGAAACAAACGAGTTACCTTCAAATCCTCGCGAAATACATGATTTAGCTTCAAATCAATTTGATGTAGAAGGCTTAGCTTCAAATCCATACAAAACACGTGATTTAGGATCCAATCAATGCGAAGTAGAAGGCTTAGCTTCAAATCCATGCGAAACAAATGGTTTAGCTTCAAATACTTGCGATATAAATGATACAGCGTCAAATACAGGAGAAACAAACGAGTTAGCTTCAAATCCATGCAAAACACACGATTTAGCTTCAATTCAATGCCAAGTAGGAGGCTTAGCTTCAATTCCATGCGAAACAAATGCTTTAGCTTCAAGTGCTTGTGATATAAATGATACAGCTTCAAATACAGGAGAAACAAACGAGTTAGCTTCAAATCCATGCAAAATACACGATTTAGCTTCAATTCAATGCCAAGTAGAAGGCTTAGCTTCAAATCCATGCGAATGAATTGTTTAGCTGCAAATTCTTGTGATATACATGATTTAGTTTCAACTGCATGCGAAACAAACGAGTTAGCTTCAAATCCATTCGAAACACAATATTTAGCGTCAATTCAATGCGAAGTAGAAGGCAGAGCTTCAAATCCATGCGATACAAATGGTTTAGCTTCAAATACTTGTGGTATACATGATTTAGCTTCAACTGCATTCGAAGCAAACGAGTTAGCTCCGAATCCACACGAAACACATGATTTAGCTTCAAATCAGTGCGAAGTAGAAGGCTTAGCATCAAATCCATGCGAATCTAATGGTTCGGATTCAAATACTTGTGAAATGCATGATTTAGCTTCAACTGCATGCGAAACAACGAGTTACCTTCAAATCCACGCGAAACACATAATTTAGCTTCAAATCAATGCGAAGTAGCAGGTTTAGCTTCAAATCCATGCGAAACACATGATTTAGCTTCAAATACTTGCGATATAAGTGATATAGTTTCAAATGCAGGCGAAACGAACGAGTTAGCTTCAAATCCATCCGAAACACATGATTCAGCTGCAAATCAATGCGAAGTAGAAGGTTTAGCTTCAAATCCACGCGAAACACATGATTTAGCTTCAAATCAATGCGATGTAGAAGGCTTAGCTTCAAATCCATGCAAAACACGTGATTTAGGATCCAATCAATGCGAAGTAGAAGGCTTAGCTTCAAATCCATGCGAATGAATTGTTTAGCTGCAAATACTTGTGATATACATGATTTAGTTTCAACTGCATGCGAAACAATCGAGTTAGATTCAAATCCATTCGAAACACAATATTTAGCGTCAAATCAATGCGAAGTAGGAGGCAGAGCTACAAATCCATGCGATACAAATGGTTTAATTTCAAATACTTGTGATATACATGATTTAGTTTCAACTGCATTCGAAGCAAACGAGTTAGCTCCAAATCCACGCGAAACACACGATTTAGCTTCAATTCAATGCCAAGTAGAAGGCGAAACACAATAGTTAGCGTCAAATCAATGCGAAGTAGAATGCAGAGCTTCAAATCCATGCGATACAAATGGTTTAGCTTCATATACTCGTGATATACATGATTTAGCTTCAACTGCATTCGAAGCAAACGAGTTAGCTCCGAATCCACGCGAAACACATAATTTAGCTTCAAATCAATGGGAAGTAGCAGGTTTAGCTTCAAATCCATGGCAAACACATGATTTAGCTTCAAATCCATGGGATGTAGTAGGTTTAGCTTCAAATCCATGCGAAACACATTATATTGGTGCAAATCAGTGCGAAGTAGAAGGCTCAGGTTAAAAGCCATGCGATTCAAATGGTTCATCTTCAAATACTTGTGAAAGACATGATTTAGGTTCAACTGCATGCGAAACAAGCGAGTTACCTTCAAATCCACTCGAAACACATGATTCAACTGCAAATCAATGCGATGTAGTAGGCTTAGATTCAAATCCATGCAAAACACGTGATTTAGGATCCAATCAATGCGAAGTAGAAGGCTTAGCTTCAAATCCATGCGAAACAAATGCTTTAGCTTCAAATACTTGCGATATAAATGATATAGCTTCAAATACAGGAGAAACAAACGAGTTAGCTTCAAATCCATCCGATACACATGATTCAGCTGCAAATCAATGCGAAGTAGAAGGTTTAGCTTCAAATCCATGCGAAACAGATTATTTAGGTGCAAATCAGTGCGAAATAGAACGCTCAGGCTCAAAACCATGCGATTCAAATGGTTCTTCTTCAAATACTTGTGAAAGACAGGATTTAGCTTCAACTGCATGCGAAACAAACGAGTTACCTTCAAATCCACGCGAAACACATGATTTAGCTTCAATTCAATGCGATGTAGAAGGCTTAGCTTCAAGTCCATGCAAAACACGTGATTTAGGATCCAATCAATGCGAACTAGAAGGCTTAGCTTCAAATCCATGCGTAAAAAATGGTTTAGCTTCAAATACTTGCGATATAAATGATACAGCTTCAAATACAGGAGAAACAAACGAGTTAGCTTCAAATCCATGCAAAATACACGATTCAGCTTCAATTCAATGCCAAATAGAAGGCTTAGCTTCAAATCCATGCGAAACAAATGGTTTAGTTTCAAATACTTGCGATATAAATGATACAGCTTCAAATACAGGAGAAACAAACGGGTTAGCTTCAAATCCATGCAAAACACACGATTTAGCTTCAATTCAATGCCAAGTAGAAGGCTTAGCTTCAAATCCATGCGAATCAATTGTTTAGCTGCAAATACTTGTGATATACATTATTTAGCTTCAACTGCATGCGAAACAAACGAGTTACCTTCAAATCCTCGCGAAACACATGATTTAGCTTCAAATCAATGTGATGTAGAAGGCTTAGCTTCAAAACCATGCGAATCTAATGGTTCGGCTTCAAATACTTGTGAGATGCATGATTTAGCTTCAACTGCATGCGATACAACGAGTTACCTTCAAATCCACGCGAAACACATAATTAAGCTTCAAATCAATGGGAAGTAGCAGGTTTAGCTTCAAATCCATGCGAAACAAATGCTTTAGTTTCAAATACTTGCGATATAAATGATATAGCTTCAAATACAGGAGAAACAAACGGGTTAGCTTCAAATCCATGCAAAACACACGATTTAGCTTCAATTCAATGCCAAGTAGAAGGCTTAGCTTCAAATCCATGCGAAACAAATGGTTTAGCTTCAAATACTTGTGATATACATGATTTGGCTTCAACTGCATTCGAAGCAAACGAGTTAGCTCCGAATCCACGCGAAACACATTATTTAGCTTCAAAACAATGCGAATTAGAAGGCTTAGCTTCAAATCCATGCGAAACGAATGATTTAGCTTCAAATACTTGCGAATATAAGGGATACAGCTTCAAATGCATGCGAAACAAACGAGAAAGCTTCAAATACTTGCGATATAAATGAAACAGCTTCAAAAGCAGACAAAACACACGAGTTAGCTTCACATCCGTGCGAAACAAATGATTTACATTCAAATACTTGCGATATAAATGATATAGCTTCAAATGCAGACGAATCAAACGAGTTAGCTTCAAAACCATGCGATACACATGATGTAGCTGTAAATCAATGCGACTTAGAAGGTTTAGCTTCAAATCCATGCAAAACGAACGATTTAGCATCAGATACTTGCGATATAAGTGATATAGCGATGTAGAAGGTTTAGATTGAAATCTGTGGGAAACAAATCATTTAGCTTCAAATACTCTCTATAATAGTGATGTAGCTTCAAATGCAGGCGAAAGAAAAGGGTTAGCTTCAAATCAATGCGAAACACATGATTTAGCTTCAAATCAAGGCGAAGTAGCAGGATAGCTTCAAATCAGTGCGAAACAAATGATTTAGTGTCAAGTATTTACCATATGAGTGATATAGCTTCAAATGCAGACGAATGAAACTAGTATGCTGCAAAAACTATGCGAGACACATGATTTAGCTTCAAATGAATGCGAAGTAGAAGGCTTGGCTTCAAATCCATGCGAAACAAATGGATTCGCTTCAAATACTTGCGATATAAATGAAATAGCTTCAAATGCCGGCGACACAAACGAGTTAGCGTCAAATCCATGCAAAGAACATGAGTAAATTAAAAATGCATGCGAAAAACATGATTTAGGCTCAAATTCATGGCAAACACATGATTTATCTTCAAATACATGCGAAACAAATTGTTTAGCTTCAGATTCTTATGCTTTAGATTCAACTGCATGCGAAACAAACGAGTTAGCTTCAAATCCGAGCGATACACATGATTAAGTTTCAAATCAATTCGAAGTAGAAGGCTTAGCTTCAAATCAATGCGATGTAGAAGGTTTAGCTTCAAATCTCTGCGAAACAAATGATTTAGCTTCAAATACTCTCGATATTAGTGATATAGCTTCAAATGCAGGCGAAACAAAAGAGTTAGCTTCGAATCCATGCGAAACGAATGATTTAGCTTCAAATACTTGCGATAAAAATGATATAGCTTCAAATGCAGGCGAAACAAACGAGTTAGCTTCAAATCCAAACGATACACATGATTTAGCTTCAAATCAATGCGAAGTAGAAGGCTTTGCTTCAAATCCAGTCGGAACAAATGGTTTAGCTTCAAATACTTGTGATATACATGATTTAGCTCCAACTGCTTGCGAAACAAACGAGTCAGCTTCAAATCCATGCGACACAACTGATATAACATCAAATACTTGCGATATAAGTGATATAGCTTCAAATGCAGACGAAACAAACGAGTTAGCTTCAAATCCATGCGAAACACATGATTTATATGCAAATCAATGCGACGTAGAAGGCTTAGCTTCAAATCCATGCAGAACAAATGATTTAGATTCAAATACTTGTGATATAAGTGATATAGCATCATATGCATGTGAAACGAACGAGTTAGCTACAAATCCATGTGAAACACATGATTTTGCTTCAAATCAATGCGACGTAGAAGGTTTAGCTTCAAATCCGTGCGAAGCAAATGATTTTGGCATCAAATACTTGCGATATAAGTGATAAAGCTTCAAATGCAGGCCAAACAGACGAGTTAGCGTCAAATCCATGAGAAACACATGATTTAGCTTCAAATCAATGCGAAGTAGAGGGCATATGAGGGATCGCCTCAGCCGCGGTGGGCGCTGAAGCGCCTCGACCGGGACGCTCTGATGGCGGCAGCCCACGTCGTGGCCTGGCCGGTAACACCGGCCGGGCCAGTCGACGGGACATGGGAGGCCCATTGTTTCCGGGGCGCAATGACGTCGATTTGCGACGTCGCCATGCCCCGGGCCAGGGTCTTCCCGAGGAAGGCGGTGTACTGGTGGTCGCGCGCGATAGCGGATTTACGCACAGAGTGCGTCCGCGCGCGACGCCAGTACGCCCGCGCCCGTCGACGACGACGTTCCGACGTGGAGCTGGCTATCCAGCTGTATGGGCGATACAGGGAGAAGGTGGTCGCCCTGCAGCTGGCCATCAGGCAGGCGAAGAGCCAGGCCTGGCGCGACTTTCTCGGGTCTCTGAACCGAGATCCGTGGGGGCGCCCATACAAAATGGCGATGGGACGTTTACGTCCCTGGGCGCCCCCTCTGACGGAAAGCCTGGATCAGGGGATGCTCGGACGGATCGTGGACGCGCTATTCCCCGTCAGCGGAGAGGCGTCCCGGCCCGTCCCTCAGCTAGAGGGACATGAGTGGTCCCCGGATCTGGAGGTCGCGCCGGAGGAAATGGCCGGGGTAGTCAAATGGCTTCGGGGCAAGAATACTGCCCCGGGGCCGGACGGTATCCCCGGCCGGGTCTGGTTGCTTGCCATGAGCGTCCTGGGCGGGAGGCTCAGAAGCCTCTTCTCCGGGCTCCTGAGGTCCGGGGTGTTCCCGGACCTCTGGAGGAGAAGTCGGATGGTCCTCTTAAGGAAGGATGGGAGGCCTGCGGATTCTCCCTCCGCGTACCGGCCCATTTGCCTCCTGGACGAGGTGGGCAAGATCTTTGAGAAGATTATTGCTGCCCGCCTCGCCAGGCACCTGTCCCGCGTTGGCCCCGATCTGGCGGACTGCCAGTTCGGCTTCCGGGAGGGGCGATCGACGGTCGACGCAATCGACCGTCTAAAGTCCCTCTCGGACAATGCCGTGGCACGGGGCGGGGTGTGCTTGGCGGTGTCGATCGACATCGTCAATGCATTTAACACCCTGCCCTGGTCCGCCATTAGGGAGGCCCTGGTTGAACACCAGGTGCCTCCCTATCTGAGGCGGGTGATCGGGGCCTACCTGCGGGACAGGTGGGTGGAATACCCGTGCCGGTACGGGACGATACGGAGGGAAGTGGACTGCGGGGTCCCACAGGGGTCCGTGTTGGGACCACTCCTGTGGGACCTGGGATATAACGCAGTCCTGAAGGCCTCCCTGCCCGACGGTGCCACTGTCGTCTGCTATGCGGACGACACGTTAGTGGTCACCGTCGGGGACACCTTCGAGAGGACCATCCGACGAGCGGAGGTTGCGGTGGCAGCCGTCGTCGCGAAGATCCACGATCTGGGGCTGAAGATGGCCCCGGAGAAGGCCGAGGCCGTCTGGTTTGGACGGCCTCGGTCGCGGCCACCGGCCGGATCGTGGATCTGGGTTGGAGGAGCCTGCGTCGAGGTGAAGTCCGAGATCAAGTATCTCGGACTGATCCTCGACAGCCACTGGAGATTCGGGGCGCATTTCGGCCGCCTCGTCCCCCGAGTTGAGAGGGCGGCGGCCTCGCTCGGCCGCCTGTTGCCCAATCTCGGGGGACCGGATAACATGGTGCGTCGCCTATACCTGGGCGTGGTGCGGTCCATGGCCTTGTACGGCGCCCCGATCTGGGGGCCGTCCGCGAGGGCAAGCCGGCGCATCACTTTGTTGTTGCGCCGGCTTCAGAGGCAAATGGCCCTTCGCCTCATACGGGGTTACCGCACCGCGTCTACCGTGGCGGCGCTTGCTCTGGCGGGAGAAATTCCCTTCGAGCTGCAGGCGGCGATGCGCGCCTATGTCTATAGGCGCATATGCATCGCTGGCCGGGCTCGGGGGGACCCGCCGGAGCAGGAGGCGGTCGACGGCTTCGAACTCCAGGCCCGGGGACTAGCGCTCGCCAGATGGCATGCGGAGCTTTGCTCCCATGCCGCCGAGCGCGTCCCCGGGGCTCTCCTGCCACACTTCACCTCGTGGCGGGAGAGGCGGTTTGGCAGGCTCACCTACCGTGCGACGCAGGTGTTCACCGGGCATGGCTGCTTCGGTGTCTACCTGTGTCGCATCGGTCGGGAAGCGACGACGGTGTGCCACCACTGTGGCGCGGTGGAGGACTCGGCGCAGCATACACTGGAGGTATGCCCCGCCTTTTCAGTGCTGCGCCGAGTCCTAAGACGGGAAGTTGGTCGCGACCTCGCTCTCTCCAGCTTAGTTGGGGCCATGGTGGAGAGCCCAAGAAAATGGGCGGCAGCCATCGCCTTCTGCGAAGAGGTGATGCTGCAGAAGGAGGCTGCCGAGCGGGGTCGCCGTGAGCGGGGGGTGCGGCGTGTGCGCCCACGCCTAGAGCCCCCCTCCCCGAGCAGATGAGAATAGGCGGGCGGCGGGTGTACCAGATTACTGGTTTAATTGCCCGCCGCCCGCCACCCCCCCCCCAACTGAAGCTGTCCACCCCATATTGGGAGGACGAGGCGGTGTGGGGTGCGGTCCCCCGCACCGCCGAAGCAAGATGATTCATGGGGGGAGTATAAATCTCCCCCCCGGGACGCGGCCGGCCACCGCCATTCCATCCTGGTGGCCGGCCAGGCGAGGGGGAGCCGCGGTTGTGTTCTGTAAGAGTTCCCGTGGCTCCCCCGCTACTCGCCAGCGCCCTAGGCCGCCGTGGGGGTTTTAGCGGGTCAAAACCCGCACTACCCCCGCCCCGCCCCTCGGGCGGGACGGGGGTGTCTGACCAGCAGATTCCCCCCACGTTAAACAAAAAAAAAAAAAGTTGAGGGCTTAGCTTCAAATCCATGCGAAACGAATGATTTAGCGTCAAATACTTGCGAATGTAAGGGATACAGCTTCAAATGTATGCGAAACAAACGAGTTAGCTTCAAATACTTGCGATATAAATGAAGTAGTTTCAAAAGCTGGAAAAACGAACGAGTCAGATTCAAATCCATGCGAAACACATGATTTAGATGCAAATCAATGCGACGTAGAAGGCTTAGCTCCAAATCCATGCGAAACGAATGATGTAGCTTCAAATACTTGCGAATATAAGGGATACAGCTTCAAATGCTGGCGAAACGAACGAGTTAGCTTCAAATCCATGCGAAACACATGATTTAGATGCTAATGAACGCGATCTAGAAGGTTTAGCTACAAATCCAAGCGAAACACTTGAAATAGCTTCAAATCAATGCGATGTAGATGGATTAGCTTCAAATCCATGCGAAACACATGATTTAGATGCAAATCAATGCGACGTAGAAGGCTTAGCTCCAAATCCATGCGAAACGAATGATTTAGCTTCAAATACTTGCGAATATAAGGGATACAGCTTCAAATGCTGGCGAAACGAACGAGTTAGCTTCAAATCCATGCGAAACACATGATTTAGATGCTAATGAACGCGATCTAGAAGGTTTAGCTACAAATCCAAGCGAAACACTTGAAATAGCTTCAAATCAATGCGATGTAGATGGATTAGCTTCAAATCCATACGAAACACATGATTACCTGCAAATCAATGCGATGTAGACTGTTTAGCTTCAAATCAATGCGATGTAGAAGGTTTAGCTTCAAATCTCTGCGAAACAAATGATTTAGCTTCATTTGAAGCTCTTCATTTGAAGAGTATTTACTCTCGATATTAGTGATATAGCTTCAAATGCAGGCGAAACAAAAGAGTTAGCTTCGAATCCATGCGAAACGAATGGTTTAGCTTCAAATACTTGCGATAAAAATGATATAGCTTCAAATGCAGGCGAAACAAACGAGTTAGCTTCAAATCCAAACGATACACATGATCTAGCTTCAAATAAATGCGAAGTAGAAGGCTTTGCTTCAAATCGAGTCGGAACAAATGGTTTAGCTTCAAATACTTGTGATATAAGTTATATAGCTTCAAAAGCAGGAGGAACAAACGAGGTAGCTTCAATTCTATGCGAAACAAATGATTTAGCTTCAAATCAATGCGAAGTAGAAGGCTTAGCTTCAAAACCATGCGAAACAAATGGTTCAGCTACAAATACTTGTCATATATATTATTTAGCTACAACTGCCAGTGAAACAAACAAGTTAGCTTCAAATCCATGCGAAACACATGATTTAGCTTCAAATCAATGCGATGTAAAAGGTTTAGCTTCAAATCAATGCGAAACAAATGATTGAGCTTCAAACACTTGGGATATAGTTGGTATAGCTTCAACTGCATGCGAAACAAACAAGTTACCTTCAAATCCACGCGAAATACATGAGTTAGCTTCAAATCAATGTGATGTAGAAGGTTTAGCTTCAAATCCATGCGAAACAAATGATTGAGCTTCAAACACTAGGGATAAATGTGATATACCTTCAACTGCATGCGAAACAAACGAGTTACCGTCAAATCCACGCGAAACACATGATTTAGCTTCAAATCAATGCGATGTAGAAGGTTTAGCTTCAAATCCATGCGAAACGAATGATTTAGCTTCAAATCAATGCGAAGTAGAGGGCTTAGCTTCAAATCCATGCGAAACAAATGGTTTAGCTACAAATACTTGTGATATACATTATTTAGCTACAACTGCATGCGAAACAAACGAGTTAGCTTCAAATCCATGCGAAACACATGATTTAGCTTCAAATCAATGCGATGTAGAAGTTTTAGCTTCAAATCCATGCCATTTACAAGATTTAGCTTCAAATCAATGCGATGTAGAAGGTTTAGCTTTAAAACATGCGATACACAAGATTTAGCTTCAAATCAATGCGATGTATTAGGTTCAGCTTGAAATCCGTGCGATGTAGAAGTTTTAGCTTCAAATCCATGCGATTTACAAGATTTAGCTTCAAATCAATGCGATGTAGAAGGTTCAGCTTCAAATACATGCGACACATATGATTTAGCTTCAAATACTTGGGATAAAGGTGATTTAGCTTCAACTGCATGCAAAACAAACGAGTAACCTTCAAATCCACGCGAAACACATGATTTAGCTTCAAATCAATTCGAAGTAGAAGGCTTTGCTTCAAATCCAAGCGAGACACATGATTTAGTTTCAAATCAGTGCGAAGTAGAAGGCTCAGCTTCAAATCGATGCGAAACAAATGATTGTGTTTCAAACACTTGGGATATAGGTGATATAGCTTCAACTGCATGCGAAACAAACGAGTTACCTAAAAATCAACGCGAAACACATGATTTAGCTTCAAATCAATGCGATGTAGAAGGTTTAGCTTCAAATCCATGCGAAACAAATGATTTAGCTTCAAATCAATGCGAAGTAGAAGGTTTAGCTTCAAATCCACGCGAAACACATGATTTAGCTTCAAATCAATGCGATATATAAGATTTAGCTTCAAATCCATGCGAAACAAATGATTTAGCATCAAATCAATGCGAAGTAGAAGGCTTAGCTTCAAATCCATGCGAAACAAATGGTTTAGCTAGAAATACTTGTGATATATAATATTTAGCTACAACTGCATGCGAAACAAACGAGTTAGCTACATATCCATGCGTAACACATGATTTAGATTCAAATCAATGCGATGTAGAAGGTTTAGCTTCAAATCCATGCGAAACACATGATTTAGCTTCAAATGAATGCGATGTAGAAGGATTAGCTTCAAATACACGCGAAACAAATGATTTAGCTCCAAATCAATGCGATGTAGAAGGTTTAGCTTCAAATCCATGCGAAACAAATGATTTAGATTCAAATCAATGCGAAGTAGAAGGCTTAGCTTCTACTCCATGCGAAACAAATGGTTTAGCTACAACTACTTGTGATATACATTATTTAGCTACAACTGCCTGTGAAACAAACAAGTTAGCTTCAAATCCATGCGAAACACATGATTTAGCTTCAACTGCATGCGACACAATCGAGATAGGTTCAAATCCATGCGAAACACATGATTCAGCAGCAAATCAATGCGATGTAGAAGGTTTAGCTTCAAATCCATGCCAAACACATGATTTAGCTTCATATCCATGGGATGTAGAAGGTTTAGCATCAAATCCATGCGATACACAAGATTTTCCTTAAAATGAATGCGATGTAGTAGGTTCAGCTTCAAATCCATGCGACACATATGATTTAGCTTCAAATACTTGCGATATAAGTGATATAGCTTCAAAAGCAGGAGGAACAAACGAGGTAGCTTCAATTCCATGCGAAACACATTATTCAGCTGCAAGTCAGTGCGAAGTAGTAGACTCATACTCAAATCAATGCGATTCAAATGGTTCATCTTCAAATACTTGTGAAAGACATGATTTAGCTTCAACTGCATGCGAAGCAAACGAGTTAGCTTCAAATCCATGCGATACAAATGATTTAGCTTCAAATCAATGCGATGTAGAAGGTTTAGCTTCAAATCCATGCAAAACACGTGATTTAGCTTCCTATTAATGCGAAGTAGAAGGCTTAGCTTCAAATCAATGTGAAACAAATGGTTTTTCTTCAAATACTTGTGATATACGTTATTTAGATTTAACTGCATGCGCAACGAACGAGTTAGCTTCAAATCCATGCAAAACACATGATTTAACTGGAAATTAATGCGATGTAGGAGGTTTAGCTTCAAATCCATGCGAAACAAATGCTTTAGCTTCAAATCAATGCGAAGTAGAAGGCTTAGCTTCAAATCCATGCGAAACACACGATTTAGCTTCAAATCAATGCGATGTAGAAGGTTTAGATTCAAATCCATGCGAAACAAATGATTGTGTTTCAAACACTTGGGATATAGGTGATATAGCTTCAACTGCATGCGAAACAAACGAGTTACCTTCACATCAACGCGAAACACATGATTTAGCTTCAAATCAATGCGAAGTAGAAGGTTTAGCTTCAAATCCATGCGAAACAAATGGTTTAGCTACAAATACTTGTTATATACATTATTTAGCTACAACTGCATGCGATACAAACGAGTTAGCTTCAAATCCAAACGATACACATCATTTAGCTTCAAATCAATGCGAAGTAGAAGGCTTTGCTTCAAATCCAGTCTGAACAAATGGTTTAGCTTCAAATACTTGTGATATACATGAATTAGCTCCAACTGCTTGCGAAACAAACGAGTCAGCTTCAAATCCATGCGACACAACTGATATAACATCAAATACTTGCGATATAAGTGATATAGCTTCAAATGCAGACGAAACAAACGAGTTAGCTTCAAATCCATGCGAAACACATGATTTATATGCAAATCAATGCGACGTAGAAGGCTTAGCTTCAAATCCATGCAGAACAAATGATTTAGATTCAAATACTTGTGATATAAGTGATATAGCATCATATGCATGTGAAACGAACGAGTTAGCTACAAATCCATGTGAAACACATGATTTTGCTTCAAATCAATGCGACGTAGAAGGTTTAGCTTCAAATCCACGCAAAACAAACGATTTAGCATCATATACTTGCGATATAACTGATATAGCTCCAAATGCAGACGAATCAAACGAGTTAGCTGCAAAATCCATGCGATACACATGATTTAGCTTCAAATCAATGCGATGTAGATGGATTAGCTTCAAATACATGCGAAACAAATGATTTAGCTTCAAATCACTGTTGAAGTAGAAGGCTTAGCTTCAAATCCATGCGGAACAAATGATTTAGCTTCAAATACTTGTGATGTAAGTGATATAGATTCAACTGCAGGCGAAACAAACGAGTTAGCTTCAAATCCATGCGATACAAATGATTTAGCTTCAAATACTTGCGATATAAGTGATATAGCTTCAAATGCAGACGAATCAAACGAGTAAGCTTTAAATCCATGCGAAACACATGACTTAGCTTCAAATAAATGCGAAGTAGAAGGCTTGGCTTTAAATCCATGCGAAACAAATGGATTCGCTTCAAATACTTGCAATATAAATGAAATAGCTTCAAATGCAGGCGAACCAAACGAGTTAGCTTCTAATCCATGTAGAACACATGATTTAGCTTCCAATCAAGGCGAAGTAGAAGTCTTAGCTTCAAATCGATGCGAATCTAATAGTTCGGCTTCAAATTCTTATGAAATACATGATTTAGCTTCAACTGCATGTGAAACAAACGTGTTAGCTTCAAATCCAAGCGAAACAGATGATTTAGCTTCAAATCAATGCGAAGTAGAAGGCTTAGCTTCAAATCCATGCGAAACACATGATTTAGCTTCAAATCAATGCGATGTAGAAGGTTTAGCTTCAAATCCATGCGAAACAAATGATTGAGCTTCAAACACTTGGGATATAGTTGGTATAGCTTCAAATGCATGCGAAACAAACGAGTTACCTTCAAATCCACGCGAAATACATGAGTTAGCTTCAAATCAATGGGATGTAGAAGGTTTAGCTACAAATCCATGCGAAACAAATGATTGAGCATCAAACACTTGGGATAAAGGTGATATAGCTTCAACTTCATGCGAAACAAACGAGTAACCTTCAAATCCACGCGAAACACATGATTTAGCTTCAAATCAATGCGATATAGAAGATTTAGCTTCAAATCCATGCGAAACAAATGATTTAGCATCAAATCAATGCGAAGTAGAAGGCTTAGCTTCAAATCCATGCGAAACAAATGGTTTAGCTAGAAATACTTGTGATATATAATATTTAGCTACAACTGCATGCGAAACAAACGAGTTAGCTACATATCCATGCGAAACACATGATTTAGATTCAAATCAATTCGATGTAGAAGGTTTAGCTTCAAATCCATGCGAAACACATGATTTAGCTTCAAATGAATGCGATGTAGAAGGATTAGCTTCAAATACACGCGAAACAAATGATTTAGCTCCAAATCAATGCGATGTAGAAGGTTTAGCTTCTACTCCATGCGAAACAAATGGTTTAGCTACAACTACTTGTGATATACATTATTTAGCTACAACTGCCTGTGAAACAAACAAGTTAGCTTCAAATCCATGCGAAACACATGATTTAGCTTCAACTGCATGCGACACAAACGAGATAGGTTCAAATCCATGCGAAACACATGATTCAGCAGCAAATCAATGCGATGTAGAAGGTTTAGCTTCAAATCCATGCCAAACACATGATTTAGCTTCATATCCATGGGATGTAGAAGGTTTAGCATCAAATCCATGCGATACACAAGATTTTCCTTAAAATCAATGCGATGTAGTAGGTTCAGCTTCAAATCCATGCGACACATATGATTTAGCTTCAAATACTTGCGATATAAGTGATATAGCTTCAAAAGCAGGAGGAACAAACGAGGTAGCTTCAATTCCATGCGAAACACATTATTTAGCTGCAAGTCAGTGCGAAGTAGTAGACTCATACTCAAATCAATGCGATTCAAATGGTTCATCTTCAAATACTTGTGAAAGACATGATTTAGCTTCAACTGCATGCGAAGCAAACGAGTTAGCTTCAAATCCATGCGAAACAAATGATTTAGCTTCAAATCAATGCGATGTAGAAGGTTTAGCTTCAAATCCATGCAAAACACGTGATTTAGCTTCCTATTAATGCGAAGTAGAAGGCTTAGCTTCAAATCAATGTGAAACAAATGGTTTTTCTTCAAATACTTGTGATATACGTTATTTAGATTTAACTGCATGCGCAACGAACGAGTTAGCTTCAAATCCATGCAAAACACATGATTTAACTGGAAATTAATGCGATGTAGGAGGTTTAGCTTCAAATCCATGCGAAACAAATGCTTTAGCTTCAAATCAATGCGAAGTAGAAGGCTTAGCTTCAAATCCATGCGAAACACACGATTTAGCTTCAAATCAATGCGATGTAGAAGGTTTAGATTCAAATCCATGCGAAACAAATGATTGTGTTTCAAACACTTGGGATATAGGTGATATAGCTTCAACTGCATGCGAAACAAACGAGTTACCTTCACATCAACGCGAAACACATGATTTAGCTTCAAATCAATGCGAAGTAGAAGGCATAGCTTCAAATCCATGCGAAACAAATGGTTTAGCCACAAATACTTGTGATATACATTATTTAGCTACAACTGCATGCGAAACAAACGAATTAGCTTCAAATCCATGCGAAACACATGATTTAGCTTCAACTGCATGCGACACAAACGAGTTATGTTCAAATCCATGCTAAAGACATGATTTATCATCAAATCAGTGTGAAGTAGAAGGCTTAGCATCAAATCCCATGCGAATCAAATGGTTTAGATTCAAATACTTGTGATATACATGATTTAGCTTCAACTGCATGCGACACAAACGAGTTAGGTTCAAATCCATGCGAAACACATGATTCAGAAGCAAATCAAAGCGATGTAGAAGGTTTAGCTTCAAATCCATGCCACACACATGATTTAGCTTAATATCCATGGGATGTAGAAAGTTTAGCATCAAATCCATGCGATACACAAGATTTTGCTTAAAATCAATGCGATGTAGTAGGTTCAGCTTCAAATCCATGCGACACATATGATTTAGCATCAAATACTTGCGATATAAGTGATATAGCTTCAAAAGCAGGAGGAACAAACGAGGTAGCTTCAATTCCATGCGAAACACATTATTTAGCTGCAAATCAGTGCGAAGTAGTAGACTCATATTCAAAGCAATCCGATTTAAATGGTTCATCTTCAAATACTTGTGAAAGACATGATTTAGCTTCAACTGCATGCGAAGCAAACGAGTTAGCTTCAAATCCATGCGAAACAAATGATTTAGCTTCAAATCAATGCGATGTAGAAGGTTTAGCTTTAAATCCATGCGATACACAAGATTTAGCTTCAAATCAATGCGATGTCGTAGGTTCAGCTTGAAATCCATGCGACACATATGATTTAGCTTCAAATCAATTCGAAGTAGAAGGCTTTGCTTCAAATCCAAGCGAGACACATGATTTAGCTTCAAATGAGTGCGAAGTAGAAGGCTCAGCTTCAAATCGATGCGAATCTAATAGTTCGGCTTCAAATTCTTATGAAATACATGATTTAGCTTCAACTGCATGTGTAACAAACGTGTTAGCTTCAAATCCAAGCGAAACAGATGATTTAGCTTCAAATCAATGCGAAGTAGAAGGCTTAGCTTCAAATCCATGCGAAACACATGATTTAGCTGCAAATCAATGCGATGTAGAAGGTTTAGATTCAAATCCATGCGAAACAAATCATTGTGTTTCAAACACTTGGGATATAGGTGATATAGCTTCAACTGCATGCGAAACAAACGAGTTACCTTCAAATCAACGCGAAACACATGATTTAGCTTCAAATCAATGCGATGTAGAAGGTTTAGCTTCAAATCCATGCGAAACAAATGATTTAGCTTCAAATCAATGCGAAGTAGAAGGCTTATCTTCAAATCCATGCGAATCAAATGGTTTAGCTACAAATACTTGTAATATACATTATTTAGCTACAACTGCATGCGAAACAAACGAGTTAGCTTCAAATCCATGAGAAACACATGATTTAGCTTCAAATCAGTGTGAAGTAGAAGGATTAGCATCAAATCCCATGCGAATCAAATTGTTTAGATTCAAATACTTGTGATATACATGATTTAGCTTCAACTGCATGCGACACAAACGAGTTAGCTTCAAATCCATGCGAAACACATGATTCAGCTGCAAATCATTGCGATGTAGAAGGTTTAGCTTCAAATCCATGCCAAACACATGATTTAGCTTCAAATCCATGGGATGTAGAAGGTTTAGCTTCAAATCTATGAGAAACAAATGATTTAGCTTCAGATACTTGCGATATAAATGATATAGATTCAACTGCATGCGAAAAAAACGATGAAGCTTCAAATTCAAGGAAAACGCATGATTTAACTTCAAATCAATGCGAAGTAAAAGGGTTAGCTTCAAATCCATTCGAAACGAATGATTTAGCATCAAATACTTGCGAATATAAGTGATATAGCTTCAAATGCAGGCGAAACAAACGAGTTAGCTTCAGATCCATGCGAAACACATGAATTAGTTGCAAGTCAATGCGATGTAGAGGGTTTAGCCTCAAATCCATGCGATAGACAAGATTTAGCTTCAAATCAATGCGATGTAGAAAGTTCAGCTTCAAATCCATGCGACACATATGATTTAGCTTCAAATACTTGCGATATAAGTGATATAGCTTCAAAAGCAGGAGCAACAAACGAGGTAGCTTCAATTCCATGCGAAACACATTATTTAGCTGCAAATCAGTGCGAAGTAGTAGACTCATATTCAAATCAATGCGATTCAAATGGTTCATCTTCAAATACTTGTGATATACGTTATTTAGATTAAACTGCATGCGCAACGAACGAGTTAGCTTCAAATCCATGCAAAACACATGATTTAGCTGGAAATCAATGCGATGTAGGAGGTTTAGCTTCAAATCCATGCAAAACACGTGATTTAGCTTCCTATTAATGCGAAGTAGAAGGCTTAGCTTCAAATCCATGCGAAACAAATGGTTTAGCTAGAAATACTTGTGATATACATTATTTAGCTACAACTGCATGCGAAACAAACTTGTTAGCTTCAAATCCATGCGAAACACATGACTTAGCTTCAAATCAATGCGATGTAGTAGGTTCAGCTTGAAATCCATGCGACACATATGATTTAGCTTCAAACACTTGGGATAAAGGTGATATAGCTTCAACTGCATGCAAAACAAACGAGTTACCTTCAAATCCACGCGAAACACATGATTTAGCTTCAAATCAATTCGCAGTAGAAGGCTTTGCTTCAAATCCAAGCGAGACACATGATGTAGCTTCAAATCAGTGCAAAGTAGAAGGCTCAGCTTCAAATCGATGCGAATCTAATAGTTCGGCTTCAAATTCTTATGAAATACATGATTTAGCTTCAACTGCATGTGAAACAAACGTGTTAGCTTCAAATCCAAGCGAAACAGATGATTTAGCTTCAAATCAATGCGAAGTAGAAGGCTTAGCTTCAAATCCATGCGAAACACACGATTTAGCTTCAAATCAATGCGATGTAGAAGGTTTAGATTCAATTCCATGCGAAACAAATGATTGTGTTTCAAACACTTGGGATATAGGTGATATAGCTTCAACTGCATGCGAAACAAACGAGTTACCTTCAAATCAACGCGAAACACATGAGTTAGCTTCAAATCAATGCGATGTAGAAGGTTTAGCATCAAATCCATGCGATACAAATGATTGAGCATCAAACACTTGGGATAAAGGTGATATAGCTTCAACTGCATGCGAAACAAACGAGTTACCTTCAAATCCACGCGAAAGACATGATTTAGCTTCAAATTAATTTGATGTAGAAGGTTTAGCTTCAAATCCACGCGAAAGACATGATTTAGCTTCAAATTAATTTGATGTAGAAGGTTTAGCTTCAAATCCATGCGAAACAAATGATTTAGCTTCAAATTAATGCGAAGTAGAAGGCATAGCTTCAAATCCATGCGAAACAAATGGTTTAGCTACAAATACTTGTGATATACATTATTTAGCTACAACTGCATGCGAAACAAACGAGTTAGCTTCAAATCCACGCGAAACACATGATTTAGCTTCAACTGCATGCGACACAAACGAGTTATGTTCAAATCCATGCTAAAGACATGATTTAGCATCAAATCAGTGTGAAGTAGAAGGCTTAGCATCAAATCCCATACGAATCAAATGGTTTAGATTCAAATACTTGTGATATACATGATTTAGCTTCAACTGCATGCGACACAAACGAGTTAGGTTCAAATCCATGCGAAACACATGATTCAGCAGCAAATCAATGCGATGTAGAAGGTTTAGCTTCAAATCCATGCCAAACACATGATTTAGCTTCAAGTCAATGCGATGTAGATGGTTTAGCTTCCAAACCATGCGAAACAAATGATATAGCGTCAGATACTTGCGCTATAAATAAAATAGCTACAAATGCAGGAGGAACAAACGAGTTAGCTTCAAATCCAAACGATACACATCATTTAGCTTCAAATCAATGCGAAGTAGAAGGCTTTGCTTCAAATCCAGTCGGAACAAATGGTTTAGCTTCAAATACTTGTGATATACATGAATTAGCTCCAACTGCTTGCGAAACAAACGAGTCAGCTTCAAATCCATGCGACACAACTGATATAACATCAAATACTTGCGATATAAGTGATATAGCTTCAAATGCAGACGAAACAAACGAGTTAGCTTCAAATCCATGCGAAACACATGATTTATATGCAAATCAATGCGACGTAGAAGGCTTAGCTTCAAATCCATGCAGAACAAATGATTTAGATTCAAATACTTGTGATATAAGTGATATAGCATCATATGCATGTGAAACGAACGAGTTAGCTACAAATCCATGTGAAACACATGATTTTGCTTCAAATCAATGCGACGTAGAAGGTTTAGCTTCAAATCCATGCAAAACAAACGATTTAGCATCATATACTTGCGATACAACTGATATAGCTCCAAATGCAGACGAATCAAACGAGTTAGCTGCAAAATCCATGCGATACACATGATTTAGCTTCAAATCAATGCGATGTAGATGGATTAGCTTCAAATACATGCGAAACAAATGATTTAGCTTCAAATCACTGTTGAAGTAGAAGGCTTAGCTTCAAATCCATGCGGAACAAATGATTTAGCTTCAAATACTTGTGATGTAAGTGATATAGATTCAACTGCAGGCGAAACAAACGAGTTAGCTTCAAATCCATGCGATACAAATGATTTAGCTTCAAATACTTGCGATATAAGTGATATAGCTTCAAATGCAGACGAATCAAACGAGTAAGCTTTAAATCCAAGCGAAACAGATGATTTAGCTTCAAATCAATGCGAAGTAGAAGGCTTAGCTTCAAATCCATGCGAAACACACGATTTAGCTTCAAATCAATGCGATGTAGAAGGTTTAGATTCAAATCCATGCGAAACAAATGATTGTGTTTCAAACACTTGGGATATAGGTGATATAGCTTCAACTGCATGCGAAACAAACGAGTTACCTTCAAATCAACGCGAAACACATGATTTAGATTCAAATCAATGCGATGTAGAAGGTTTAGCTTCAAATCCATGCGAAACAAATGATTTAGCTTCAAATCAATGCGAAGTAGAAGGCTTATCTTCAAATCCATGCGAATCAAATGGTTTAGCTACAAATACTTGTAATATACATTATTTAGCTACAACTGCATGCGAAACAAACGAGTTAGCTTCAAATCCATGCGAAACACATGATTTAGCTTCAAATCAGTGTGAAGTAGAAGGATTAGCATCAAATCCCATGCGAATCAAATTGTTTAGATTCAAATACTTGTGATATACATGATTTAGCTTCAACTGCATGCGACACAAACGAGTTAGCTTCAAATCCATGCGAAACACATGATTCAGCTGCAAATCATTGCGATGTAGAAGGTTTAGCTTCAAATCCATGCCAAACACACGATTTAGCTTCAAATCAATGCGATGTAGAAGGTTTAGATTCAATTCCATGCGAAACAAATGATTGTGTTTCAAACACTTGGGATATAGGTGATATAGCTTCAACTGCATGCGAAACAAACGAGTTACCTTCAAATCAACGCGAAACACATGAGTTAGCTTCAAATCAATGCGATGTAGAAGGTTTAGCATCAAATCCATGCGACACAAATGATTGAGCATCAAACACTTGGGATAAAGGTGATATAGCTTCAACTGCATGCGAAACAAACGAGTTACCTTCAAATCCACGCGAAAGACATGATTTAGCTTCAAATCAATTTGATGTAGAAGGTTTAGCTTCAAATCCATGCGAAACAAATGATTTAGCTTCAAATCAATGCGAAGTAGAAGGCATAGCTTCAAATCCATGCGAAACAAATGGTTTAGCTACAAATACTTGTGATATACATTATTTAGCTACAACTGCATGCGAAACAAACGAGTTAGCTTCAAATCCATGCGAAACACATGATTTAGCAGCAAATCAATGCGATGTAGAAGGTTTAGCTTCAAATCCATGCCAAACACATGATTTAGCTCCATATCCATGGGATGTAGAAAGTTTAGCATCAAATCCATGCGATACACAAGATTTTGCTTAAAATCAATGCGATATAGTAGGTTCAGCTTCAAATCCATGCGACACATATGATTTAGCATCAAATACTTGCGATATAAGTGATATAGCTTCAAAAGCAGGAGGAACAAACGAGGTAGCTTCAATTCCATGCGAAACACATTATTTAGCTGCAAATCAGTGCGAAGTAGTAGACTCATATTCAAAGCAATGCGATTTAAATGGTTCATCTTCAAATACTTGTGAAAGACATGATTTAGCTTCAACTGCATGCGAAGCAAACGAGTTAGCTTCAAATCCATGCGAAACAAATGATTTAGCTTCAAATCAATGCGATGCAGAAGGTTTAGCTTCAAATCCATGCAAAACACGTGATTTAGCTTCCTATTAATGCGAAGTAGAAGGCTTAAATTCAAATCTATGTGAAACAAATGGTTTAGCTTCAAATAATTGTGATATACGTTATTTAGATTTAACTGCATGCGCAACGAACGAGTTAGCTTCAAATCCATACAAAACACATGATTTAGCTGGAAATCAATGCGATGTAGAAGGTTTAGCTTCAAATCCATGCGAAACAAATGATTTAGCTTCAAATCAATGCGAAGTAGAAGGCTTAGCTTCAAATCCATGCGAATCAAATGGTTTAGCTACAAATACTTGTAATATACATTATTTAGCTACAACTGCATGCGAAACAAACGAGTTAGCTTCAAATCCAAGCGAAACACATGATTTAGCTTCAAATACTTGCGATATAAGTGATATAGATTCAAATACAGACGAAACGAACGAGTTAGCTTCAAATCCATGCGAAACACATGATTCATTTGCAAATCAATGCGATGTAGAAGGTTCAGCTTCAAATCCATGCAAAACACGTGATTTAGCTTCCAATTAATGCGAAGTAGAAGGCTTAGCTTCAAATGCATGCGAAACAAATGGTGTAGCTTCAAATACTTTTGATATACGTTATTTGGATTTAACTGTATGCGCAACGAACGAGTTAGCTTCAAATCCATGCGAAACACATGATTTAGCTTCAAATCAATGCGATGTAAATGGTTTAGCTTCAAATCTGTGCGAAACAAATGATTTAGCTTCAAATACTTGCGATATAAGGGATATAGCTTCAGATGCAGGCGAAACGAACGAGTTAGCTTAAAATCCATACGTAACACATGTTTTAGCTTCAAATCAATGCGAAGTGGAAGGTTTAGCTTCAAATCCATGCGGAACACATTATTTAGCTGCAAATCAGTGCGCAGTAGAAGGCTCAGGTTCAAATCCATGCGATTCAAATGGTTCATCTTCAAATACTTGTGAAAGACATGATTTAGCTTCAACAGCATGCGAAACAAACGAGTTAGTTTCAAATCAATGCGATGTAGAAAGTTTAGCTTCAAATCCATGCGAAACACATGATTTAGCGTCAGATACTTGCGCTATAAATAAAATAGCTACAAATACAGGAGAAACAAACGAGTTAGCTTCAAATCCATGCAAAACACACGATTTAACTTCAAATCAGTGCGAAGTAGAAGGCTTAGCTTCAATCCATGCGAATCTAATGGTTCGGCTTCAAATACTTGTGAAATGCATGATTTAGCTTCAACTGCATGCGAAACAACGAGTTACCTTCAAATCCACGCGAAACACATAATTTAGCTTCAAATCAATGCGAAGTAGAAGGCTTAGCTTCAAATCCATGCGAAACAAATGGTTTAGATAGAAATACTTGTGATATACATTATTTCGCTACTACTGCAAGCGAAACAAACGAGTTAGCTTCAAATCCATGCGAAGCACATGATTTAGCTTCAAATCAATGCGATATAGAAGGTTTAGCTTCAATCCATGCGATTTACAAGATTTAGCTTCAAATCAATGCGATGTAGAAGGTTCAGCTTCAAAACCATGCGACACTTATGATTTAGCTTCAATTATTTGCCATATAAGTGATATAGCTTCAAAAGCAGGAGCAACAAACGAGGTAGCTTCAATTGCATGCGAAACAAATGATTGAGCTTCAAACACTTGGGATGTAGGTGATATAGCTTCAACTGCATGCGAAACAAACGAGTTAGCTTAAACTCCAAGCGAAGCACATGATTTAGCTTCAAATCAATGCGAAGTAGAAGGCTTAGCTTCAAATCCATGCGGATCAAATCGGAGTGATTCAACTACTTGTAACATACATGATTTAGCTTCAACTGCATGCGAAACAAACGAGATAGCACCAAATCCATGCGAAACAAATGATTTAGCTTCAAATCAATGCGATGTAGAAGGTTTAGCATCAAATCCATGCGATACAAATGATTGAGCTTCAAACACTTGGGATAAAGGTGATATAGCTTCAACTGCATGCGAAACAAACGAGTTACCTTCAAATCCACGCGAAACACATGATTTAGCTTCAAATCAATTTGATGTAGAAGGTTTAGCTTCAAATCCATGCGAAACTCATGATTTAGCTTCAAATCAATGCGAAGTAGAAGGCATAGCTTCAAATCCATGCCAAACACATGATTTAGCTTCATATCCATGGGATGTAGAAGGTTTAGCATCAAATCCATGCGATACACAAGATTTTGCTTAAAATCAATGCGATGTAGTAGGTTCAGCTTCAAATCCATGCGACACATATGATTTAGCATCAAATACTTGCGATATAAGTGATATAGCTTCAAAAGCAGGAGGAACAAACGAGGTAGCTTCAATTCGATGCGAAACACATTATTTAGCTGCAAATCAGTGCGAAGTAGTAGACTCATATTCAAAGCAATGCGATTTAAATGGTTCATCTTCAAATACTTGTGAAAGACATGATTTAGCTTCAACTGCATGCGAAGCAAACGAGTTAGCTTCAAATCCATGCGAAACAAATGATTTAGCTTCAAATCAATGCGATGTATAAGGTTTAGCTTCAAATCCATGCAAAACACGTGATTTAGCTTCCTATTAATGCGAAGTAGAAGGCTTAGCTTCAAATCTATGTGAAACAAATGGTTTAGCTTCAAATACTTGTGATATACGTTATTTAGATTTAACTGCATGCACAACGAACGAGTTAGCTTCAAATCCATGCAAAACACATGATTTAGCTGGAAATCAATGCGATGTAGGAGGTTTAGCTTCAAATCCATGCGAAACAAATGATTTAGCTTCAAATCAATGCGAAGTAGAAGGTTTAGCTTCAAACCCGTGCCAAACACATGATTTAGCTTCAAATCCATAGGATGTAGAAGGTTTAGCTTCAAATCCATGCAAAACACACGATTTAGCTTCAATTCAATGCCAAGTAGAAGGCTTAGATTCAAATCCATGCGAATCAATTGTTTAGCTGCAAATTCTTGTGATATACATGATTTAGCATCAACTGCATTCGAAGCAAACGAGTCAGCTCCGAATCCAATCGAAACACATGATTTAGCTTCAAATCAGTGCGAAGTAGAAGGCTTAGCTTCAAATCCATGCGAATCTAATGGTTCGGTTTCAAATACTTGTGTAATGCATGATTTAGCTTCAACTGCATGCGAAACAACGAGTTACCTTCAAATCCACGCGAAACACATAATTTAGCTTCAAATCAATGCGAAGTAGCAGGTTTAGCTTCAAATCCATGCGAAACACATGATTTAGCTTCAAATACTTGCGATATAAGTGATATAGTTTCAAATGCAGGCGAAACGAACGAGTTAGCTTCAAATCCATCCGATACACATGATTCAGCTGCAAATCAATGCGAAGTAGAAGGTTTAGCTTCAAACCCATGCCAAACACATGATTTAGTTTCAAATCCATATGATGTAGAAGGTTTAGCTTCAAATCCATGCAAAACAAATGATTTAGCTTCAAATACTTGTGATATACATTATTTAGCTACAACTGCATGCGAAACAAACGAGATACCTTCAAATCCACGCGAAACACATGATTTAGCTTCAAATCAATTTGGTGTAGAAGGTTTAGCTTCAAATCCATGCGAAACAAATGATTTAGCTTCGAATCAATGCGAAGTAGAAGGCATAGCTTCAAATCCATGCGAAACAAATGTTGTAGCTCCAAATACTTGTGATATACATTATTTAGCTTCAAATCCATGCGAAACAAATGGTTTAGCTTCAAATACTTGCGTTATAAATGATACAGCTTCAAATACAGGAGAAACAAACGGGTTAGCTTCAAATCCATGCAAAACACACGATTTAGCTTCATTTCAATGCCAAGTAGAAGGCTTAGCTTCAAATCCATGCGAATCTAAAGGTTTAGAATCAAATACTTGCGATATAAATGATACAGCGTCAAATACAGGAGAAACAAACGAGTTAGCTTCAAATCCATGCGAAACACAATATTTAGCGTCAAATCAGTGCGAAGTAGAAGGCTTAGCTTCAAATTCATGCGAATCCATGCTTCAAATACTTGTGAAATGCATGATTTAGCTTTAACTGCATGCGAAACAAACGAGTTAGCTTCAAATCCATGCGAAATACAATATATAGCGTCAAATCAATGCGAAGTAGAAGGCAGAGCATCAAATCCATGCGAAAAAAATGGTTTAGCTTCAAATATTTGCGATATAAATGATACAGCTTCAAATACAGGAGAAACAAACGAGTTAGCTTCAAATCCATGCAAAACACACGATTTTTCTTCAATTCAATGCCAAGTAGAAGGCTTAGCTTCAAATCCATGCGAAACAAATGGTTTAGCTTCAAATACTTGCGATATAAGTGATATAGTTTCAAATCCAAGCGAAACGAACGAGTTAGCTGCAAATCGATGCGAAACACATGATTCAGCTGCAAATCAATGCGATGTAGAAGGTTTAGCTTCAAATCCATGCCAAACACATGATTTAGCTTCAAATCCATGGGATGTAGAAGGTTTAGGTTCAAAGCCATGCCAAACACATGATTTAGCTTCAAATCCATAGGATGTAGAAGGTTTAGCTTCAAATCCATGCGAAACACATTATTTAGGTGCAAATCAGTGCGAAATAGAAGGCTCAGGCTCAAAACCATGCGATTCAAATGGTTCATCTTCAAATACTTGTGAAAGACATGATTTAGCTTCAACTGCATGCGAAACAAACGAGTTAGCTTCAAATCCATTCGAAACACAATATTTAGCGTCAAATCAATGCGAAGTAGGAGGCAGAGCTTCAAATCCATGCGATACAAATGGTTTAATTTCAAATACATGTGATATACATGATTTAGTTTCAACTGCATTCGAAACAAACGAGTTAGCTTCAAATCCATGCGAAACACATGATTTAGCTTCAAATCAGTGTGAAGTAGAAGGATTAGCATCAAATCCCATGCGAATCAAATTGTTTAGATTCAAATACTTGTGATATACATGATTTAGCTTCAACTGCATGCGACACAAACGAGTTAGCTTCAAATCCATGCGAAACACATGATTCAGCTGCAAATCATTGCGATGTAGAAGGTTTAGCTTCAAATCCATGCCAAACACATGATTTAGCTTCAAATCCATGGGATGTAGAAGGTTTAGCTTCAAATCTATGAGAAACAAATGATTTAGCTTCAGATACTTGCGATATAAATGATATAGATTCAACTGCATGCGAAAAAAACGATGCAGCTTCAAATTCAAGGAAAACGCATGATTTAACTTCAAATCAATGCGAAGTAAAAGGGTTAGCTTCAAATCCATTCGAAACAAATGATTTAGCATCAAATACTTGCGAATATAAGTGATATAGCTTCAAATGCAGGCGAAACAAACGAGTTAGCTTCAGATCCATGCGAAACACATGAATTAGTTGCAAGTCAATGCGATGTAGACGGTTTAGCCTCAAATCCATGCGATAGACAAGATTTAGCTTCAAATCAATGCGATGTAGAAAGTTCAGCTTCAAATCCATGCGACACATATGATTTAGCTTCAAATACTTGCGATATAAGTGATATAGCTTCAAAAGCAGGAGCAACAAACGAGGTAGCTTCAATTCCATGCGAAACACATTATTTAGCTGCAAATCAGTGCGAAGTAGTAGACTCATATTCAAATCAATGCGATTCAAATGGTTCATCTTCAAATAATTGTGATATACGTTATTTAGATTAAACTGCATGCGCAACGAACGAGTTAGCTTCAAATCCATGCAAAACACATGATTTAGCTGGAAATCAATGCGATGTAGGAGGTTTAGCTTCAAATCCATGCAAAACACGTGATTTAGCTTCCTATTAATGCGAAGTAGAAGGCTTAGATTCAAATCCATGCGAAACAAATGGTTTAGCTAGAAATACTTGTGATATACATTATTTAGCTACAACTGCATGCGAAACAAACTTGTTAGCTTCAAATCCATGCGAAACACATGACTTAGCTTCAAATCAATGCGATGTAGTAGGTTCAGCTTGAAATCCATGCGACACATATGATTTAGCTTCAAACACTTGGGATAAATGTGATATAGCTTCAACTGCATGCAAAACAAACGAGTTACCTTCAAATCAACGCGAAACACATGAGTTAGCTTCAAATCAATGCGATGTAGAAGGTTTAGCATCAAATCCATGCGATACAAATGATTGAGCATCAAACACTTGGGATAAAGGTGATATAGCTTCAACTGCATGCGAAACAAACGAGTTACCTTCAAATCCACGCGAAAGACATGATTTAGCTTCAAATCAATTTGATGTAGAAGGTTTAGCTTCAAATCCATGCGAAACAAATGATTTAGCTTCAAATCAATGCGAAGTAGAAGGCATAGCTTCAAATCCATGCGAAACAAATGGTTTAGCTACAAATACTTGTGATATACATTATTTAGCTACAACTGCATGCGAAACAAACGAGTTAGCTTCAAATCCATGCGAAACACATGATTTAGCTTCAACTGCATGCGACACAAACGAGTTATGTTCAAATCCATGCTAAAGACATGATTTAGCATCAAATCAGTGTGAAGTAGAAGGCTTAGCATCAAATCCCATACGAATCAAATGGTTTAGATTCAAATACTTGTGATATACATGATTTAGCTTCAACTGCATGCGACACAAACGAGTTAGGTTCAAATCCATGCGAAACACATGATTCAGCAGCAAATCAATGCGATGTAGAAGGTTTAGCTTCAAATCCATGCCAAACACATGATTTAGCTCCATATCCATGGGATGTAGAAAGTTTAGCATCAAATCCATGCGATACACAAGATTTTGCTTAAAATCAATGCGATGTAGTAGGTTCAGCTTCAAATCCATGCGACACATATGATTTAGCATCAAATACTTGCGATATAAGTGATATAGCTTCAAAAGCAGGAGGAACAAACGAGGTAGCTTCAATTCCATGCGAAACACATTATTTAGCTGCAAATCAGTGCGAAGTAGTAGACTCATATTCAAAGCAATGCGATTTAAATGGTTCATCTTCAAATACTTGTGAAAGACATGATTTAGCTTCAACTGCATGCGAAGCAAACGAGTTAGCTTCAAATCCATGCGAAACAAATGATTTAGCTTCAAATCAATGCGATGTAGAAGGTTTAGCTTCAAATCCATGCAAAACACGTGATTTAGCTTCCTATTAATGCGAAGTAGAAGGCTTAAATTCAAATCTATGTGAAACAAATGGTTTAGCTTCAAATAATTGTGATATACGTTATTTAGATTTAACTGCATGCGCAACGAACGAGTTAGCTTCAAATCCATACAAAACACATGATTTAGCTGGAAATCAATGCGATGTAGAAGGTTTAGCTTCAAATCCATGCGAAACAAATGATTTAGCTTCAAATCAATGCGAAGTAGAAGGCTTAGCTTCAAATCCATGCGAATCAAATGGTTTAGCTACAAATACTTGTAATATACATTATTTAGCTACAACTGCATGCGAAACAAACGAGTTAGCTTCAAATCCAAGCGAAACACATGATTTAGCTTCAAATACTTGCGATATAAGTGATATAGATTCAAATACAGACGAAACGAACGAGTTAGCTTCAAATCCATGCGAAACACATGATTCATTTGCAAATCAATGCGATGTAGAAGTTTCAGCTTCAAATCCATGCAAAACACGTGATTTAGCTTCCAATTAATGCGAAGTAGAAGGCTTAGCTTCAAATGCATGCGAAACAAATGGTTTAGCTTCAAATACTTTTGATACACGTTATTTGGATTTAACTGTATGCGCAACGAACGAGTTAGCTTCAAATCCATGCGAAACACATGATTTAGCTTCAAATCAATGCGATGTAAATGGTTTAGCTTCAAATCTGTGCGAAACAAATGATTTAGCTTCAAATACTTGCGATATAAGGGATATAGCTTCAGATGCAGGCGAAACGAACGAGTTAGCTTAAAATCCATACGTAACACATGTTTTAGCTTCAAATCAATGCGAAGTGGAAGGTTTAGCATCAAATCCATGCGATACAAATGATTGAGCTTCAAACACTTGGGATAAAGGTGATATAGCTTCAACTGCATGCGAAACAAACGAGTTACCTTCAAATCCACGCGAAAGACATGATTTAGCTTCAAATCAATTTGATGTAGAAGGTTTAGCTTCAAATCCATGCGAAACAAATGATTTAGCTTCAAATCAATGCGAAGTAGAAGGCATAGCTTCAAATCCATGCGAAACAAATGGTTTAGCTACAAATACTTGTGATATACATTATTTAGCTACAACTGCATGCGAAACAAACGAGTTAGCTTCAAATCCATGCGAAACACATGATTTAGCTTCAACTGCATGCGACACAAACGAGTTATTTTCAAATCCATGCTAAAGACATGATTTAGCATCAAATCAGTGTGAAGTAGAAGGCTTAGCATCAAATCCCATGCGAATCAAATGGTTTAGATTCAAATACTTGTGATATACATGATTTAGCTTCAACTGCATGCGACACAAACGAGTTAGGTTCAAATCCATGCCAAACACATGATTTAGCTCCATATCCATGGGATGTAGAAAGTTTAGCATCAAATCCATGCGATACACAAGATTTTGCTTAAAATCAATGCGATGTAGTAGGTTCAGCTTCAAATCCATGCGACACATATGATTTAGCATCAAATACTTGCGATATAAGTGATATAGCTTCAAAAGCAGGAGGAACAAACGAGGTAGCTTCAATTCCATGCGAAACACATTATTTAGCTGCAAATCAGTGCGAAGTAGTAGACTCATATTCAAAGCAATGCGATTTAAATGGTTCATCTTCAAATACTTGTGAAAGACATGATTTAGCTTCAACTGCATGCGAAGCAAACGAGTTAGCTTCAAATCCATGCGAAACAAATGATTTAGCTTCAAATCAATGCGATGTAGAAGGTTTAGCTTCAAATCCATGCAAAACACGTGATTTAGCTTCCTATTAATGCGAAGTAGAAGGCTTAAATTCAAATCTATGTGAAACAAATGGTTTAGCTTCAAATAATTGTGATATACGTTATTTAGATTTAACTGCATGCGCAACGAACGAGTTAGCTTCAAATCCATACAAAACACATGATTTAGCTGGAAATCAATGCGATGTAGAAGGTTTAGCTTCAAATCCATGCGAAACAAATGATTTAGCTTCAAATCAATGCGAAGTAGAAGGCTTAGCTTCAAATCCATGCGAATCAAATGGTTTAGCTACAAATACTTGTAATATACATTATTTAGCTACAACTGCATGCGAAACAAACGAGTTAGCTTCAAATCCAAGCGAAACACATGATTTAGCTTCAAATACTTGCGATATAAGTGATATAGATTCAAATACAGACGAAACGAACGAGTTAGCTTCAAATCCATGCGAAACACATGATTCATTTGCAAATCAATGCGATGTAGAAGGTTCAGCTTCAAATCCATGCAAAACACGTGATTTAGCTTCCAATTATTGCGAAGTAGAAGGCTTAGCTTCAAATGCATGCGAAACAAATGGTTTAGCTTCAAATACTTTTGATATACGTTATTTGGATTTAACTGTATGCGCAACGAACGAGTTAGCTTCAAATCCATGCGAAACACATGATTTAGCTTCAAATCAATGCGATGTAAATGGTTTAGCTTCAAATCTGTGCGAAACAAATGATTTAGCTTCAAATACTTGCGATATAAGGGATATAGCTTCAGATGCAGGCGAAACGAACGAGTTAGCTTAAAATCCATACGTAACACATGTTTTAGCTTCAAATCAATGCGAAGTGGAAGGTTTAGCTTCAAATCCATGCGGAACACATTATTTAGCTGCAAATCAGTGCGCAGTAGAAGGCTCAGGTTCAAATCCATGCGATTCAAATGGTTCATCTTCAAATACTTGTGAAAGACATGATTTAGCTTCAACAGCATGCGAAACAAACGAGTTAGTTTCAAATCAATGCGATGTAGAAAGTTTAGCTTCAAATCCATGCGAAACACATGATTTAGCGTCAGATACTTGCGCTATAAATAAAATAGCTACAAATACAGGAGAAACAAACGAGTTAGCTTCAAATCCATGCAACACACACGATTTAACTTCAAATCAGTGCGAAGTAGAAGGCTTAGCTTCAAATCCATGCAAAACACGTGATTTAGGATCCAATCAATGCGAAGTAGAAGGCTTAGCTTCAAATCCATGCGAAACAAATGGTTTAGCTTCAAATACTTGCGATATAAATGATACAGCGTCAAATACAGGAGAAACAAACGAGTTAGCTTCAAATCCATGCAAAACACACGATTTAGCTTCAATTCAATGCCAAGTAGAAGGCTTAGCTTCAAATCCATGCGAATCTAATGGTTTAGAATCAAATACTTGGGATATAAATGATACAGCGTCAAATACAGGAGAAACAAACGAGTTAGCTTCAAATCCATGCGAAACACAATATTTAGCGTCAAATCAGTGCGAAGTAGAAGGCTTAGCTTCAAATTCATGCGAATCCATGCTTCAAATACTTGTGAAATGCATGATTTAGCTTCAACTGCATGCGAAACAAACGAGTTAGCTTCAAATCCATGCGAAATACAATATAAAGCGTCAAATCAATGCGAAGTAGAAGGCAGAGCATCAAATCCATGCGAAAAAAATGGTTTAGCTTCAAATATTTGCGATATAAATGATACAGCTTCAAATACAGGAGGAACAAACGAGTTAGCTTCAAATCCATGCAAAACACACGATTTTTCTTCAATTCAATGCCAAGTAGAAGGCTTAGCTTCAAATCCATGCGAAACAAATGGTTTAGCTTCAAATACTTGCGATATAAGTGATACAGCGTCAAATACAGGAGAAACAAACGAGTTAGCTTCAAATCCATGCAAAACACACGATTTAGCTTCAATTCAATGCCAAGTAGGAGGCTTAGCTTCAATTCCATGCGAAACAAATGCTTTAGCTTCAAGTGCTTGTGATATAAATGATACAGCTTCAAATACAGGAGAAACAAACGAGTTAGCTTCAAATCCATGCGAAACACATGATTTAGATGCTAATGAACGCGATCTAGAAGGTTTAGCTACAAATCCAAGCGAAACACTTGATTTAGCTTCAAATCAATGCGAAGTAGAAGGCTTAGCTTCAAATCCATGCGAAACAAATGGTTTAGCTACAAATACTTGTGATATATATTATTTAGCTACAACTGCCTGTGAAACAAACAAGTTAGCTTCAAATCCATGCGAAACAAATGATTTAGCTTCAAATCAATGCGAAGTAGAAGGCATAGCTTCAAATCCATGCGAAACAAATGTTGTAGCTCCAAATACTTGTGATATACATTATTTAGCTTCAAATCCATGCGAAACAAATGGTTTAGCTTCAAATACTTGCGATATAAATGATACAGCTCCAAATACAGGAGAAACAAACGGGTTAGCTTCAAATCCATGCAAAACACACGATTTAGCTTCAATTCAATGCCAAGTAGAAGGCTTAGCTTCAAATCCATGCGAATCTAATGGTTTAGAATCAAATACTTGGGATATAAATGATACAGCGTCAAATACAGGAGAAACAAACGAGTTAGCTTCAAATCCATGCGAAACACAATATTTAGCGTCAAATCAGTGCGAAGTAGAAGGCTTAGCTTCAAATTCATGCGAATCCATGCTTCAAATACTTGTGAAATGCATGATTTAGCTTCAACTGCATGCGAAACAAACGAGTTAGCTTCAAATCCATGCGAAATACAATATAAAGCGTCAAATCAATGCGAAGTAGAAGGCAGAGCATCAAATCCATGCGAAAAAAATGGTTTAGCTTCAAATATTTGCGATATAAATGATACAGCTTCAAATACAGGAGGAACAAACGAGTTAGCTTCAAATCCATGCAAAACACACGATTTTTCATCAATTCAATGCCAAGTAGAAGGCTTAGCTTCAAATCCATGCGAAACAAATGGTTTAGCTTCAAATACTTGCGATATAAGTGATATAGTTTCAAATCCAAGCGAAACGAACGAGTTAGCTGCAAATCGATGCGAAACTCATGACTCAGCTGCAAATCAATGCGATGTAGAAGGTTTAGCTTCAAATCCATGCCAAACACATGATTTAGCTTCAAATCCATGGGATGTAGAAGGTTTAGGTTCAAAGCCATGCGATTCAAATGGTTCATCTTCAAATACTTGTGAAAGACATGATTTAGCTTCAACTGCATGCGAAACAAACGAGTTACCTTCAAATCCTCGCGAAATACATGATTTAGCTTCAAATCAATTTGATGTAGAAGGCTTAGCTTAAAATCCATACAAAACACGTGATTTAGGATCCAATCAATGCGAAGTAGAAGGCTTAGCTTCAAATCCATGCGAAACAAATGGTTTAGCTTCAAATACTTGCGATATAAATGATACAGCGTCAAATACAGGAGAAACAAACGAGTTAGCTTCAAATCCATGCAAAACACACGATTTAGCTTCAATTCAATGCCAAGTAGGAGGCTTAGCTTCAATTCCATGCGAAACAAATGCTTTAGCTTCAAGTGCTTGTGATATAAATGATACAGCTTCAAATACAGGAGAAACAAACGAGTTAGCTTCAAATCCATGCAAAATACACGATTTAGCTTCAATTCAATGCCAAGTAGAAGGCTTAGCTTCAAATCCATGCGAATGAATTGTTTAGCTGCAAATACTTGTGATATACATGATTTAGATTCAACTGCATGCGAAACAAACGAGTTAGCTTCAAATCCATGCGAAACACATGATTTAGATGCTAATGAACGCGATCTAGAAGGTTTAGCTACAAATCCAAGCGAAACACTTGATTTAGCTTCAAATCAATGCGAAGTAGAAGGCTTAGCTTCAAATCCATGCGAAACAAATGGTTTAGTTACAAATACCTGTGATATTCGTTATTTAGCTACAACTGCATGCGAAACTAACGAGTTAGCTTCAAATCCATGCGAAACAAATGATTTAGCTTCAAATCAATGCGATGTAGTAGGTTCAGCTTCATATCCATGCGATATAAGTGATATAGCTTCAAAAGCAGGAGAAACAAACGAGGTAGCTTCAATTCCATACGAAATAAATGATTTAGCTTCAAATCAATGCGAAGTAGAAGGCTTAGCTTCAAATCCATGCGAAACAAATGGTTTAGCTTCAAATACTTGTGATATACATTATTTAGCTACAACTGCATGCGAAACAAACGAGTTAGCTTCAAATCCATGCGAAACACATGATTTAGCTTCAAATCAATGCGATGTAGATGGTTTAGCTCCAAATCCATGCGAAACAAATGATTGAGCTTCCAACACTTGGGATATAGGTGATATAGCTTCAACTGCATGCGAAACAAATGAGTTACATTCAAATCCAAGCGAAACACATAATTTAGCTTCAAAACAATGCGATGAAGAAGGTTTAGCTTCAAATCCAAGCGAAAGACATAATTTAGCTTCAAATCAATGCGATGTAGAAGGTTTAGCTTCAAATCCAAGCGAAACACATGATTTAGCTTCATTACTTGCGATATAAGTGATATAGTTTCAAATGCAGGCGAAACGAACGAGTTAGCTTCAAATCCCTGCGAAACACATGATTCAGCTGCAAATCAATGCGATGTAGAAGGATTAGCTCCAAATCCATGCCAAACACATGGTTTAGCTTCTAATCCATGGGATGTAGAATGTTTAGCTTCAAATCCAAGCGAAACACATGATTTATCTTCAAATCAATGCGATGTAAAAGGTTTAGCTTCAAATCAATGCGAAGTAGAAGGCTTAGCTTCAAATCCATGCGAAACAAATGGTTTAGATAGAAGTACTTGTGATATACATTATTTCGCTACCACTGCAAGCGAAACAAACGATTTAGCTTCAAATCAATGCGATATAGAAGGTTTAGCTTCAAATCCCTGCGATTTACAAGATTTAGCTTCAAATCAATGCGATGTAGAAGGTTCAGCTTCAAAACCATGCGACACTTATGATTTAGCTTCAAATACTTGCGATATAAGTGATATAGCTTCAAAAGCAGGAGCAACAAACGAGGTAGCTTCAATTGCATGCGAAACAAATGATTGAGCTTCAAACACTTGGGATATAGGTGATATAGCTTCAACTGCATGCGAAACAAATGAGTTACATTCAAATCCTAGCGAAACACATAATTTAGCTTCAAATCAATGCGATGTAGAAGGTTTAGCTTCAAATCCAAGCGAAAGACATAATTTAGCTTCAAATCAATGCGATGTAGAAGGTTTAGCTTCAAATCCAAGCGAAACACATGATTTAGCTTCATTACTTGCGATATAAGTGATATAGTTTGAAATGCAGGCGAAACGAACGAGTTAGTTTCAAATCCATGCGAAACACATGATTCAGCTGCAAATCAATGCGATGTAGAAGGATTAGCTTAAAATCCATGCGACACAAATGATTTAGCTTCAAACACTTGTGATATACGTTATTTAGATTTAACTGCATGCGCAACGAACGAGTTAGCTTCAAATCCATGCAAAACACATGATTTAGCTGGATATCAAAGCGATGTAGGAGGTTTAGCTTCAAACCCATGCGAAACAAATTATTTAGCTTCAAACCAATGCGAAGTAGAAGGCTTAGCTTCAAATCCATGCGAAACAAATGGTTTAGCTTCAAACACTTGGGATATAAGTTATATAGAATCAACTGCAGGCGAAACAAACAAGATTGCTTCAAAACCATGCGATACATATGACTTAGCTTCAACTCAATGCGTAGTGGAAGGCTTAGCTCCAAGTCCATGCGAAGCAAATGATTTAGGTTCAGATACTTTCGATATAAGTGATATAGCTTCAAGTGCAGGAGAAACAAACGAGCTCGCTCCAAATCTATGCGAAACAAATGATTTAGCTTCAAATCAATGCGATGTAGAAGGCTTAGCTTCAAAACCATGCGGAACAAATGATTTAGCTTCAAATACTTGCAATATAAGTGATATAGATTCAACTACAGGCTAAACAAACAAGATAGCTCCAAAACCATGCGAAACAAATGATTTAGCTTAAAATCAGTGCGAAGTAGAAGGTTTAGCTTCAAATCCAAGCGAAACACGTGAATTAGCTTCCAATTAATCCGAAGTAGAAGGCTTAGCTTCAAATCCATGCGACACAAATGGTTTAGCTTCAAATACTTGTGATATACGTGATCTAGCTTCAAATAAAGGCGAAACGAACGAGTTAGCTTCAAATCCATGCTAAGCACATGATTCAGCTGCAAATCAGTGCGATGTAGAAGGTTTAGCTTCAAATCCATGCCAAACACATGATTTAGCTTCAAATCAATGCGATGTAGAAGGTTTAGCTTGTAAATCCATACGATACACATGTTTTAGCTTCCAATCAATGCGAAGTAGAAGGCTTAGCTTCAAATCCATGCGAAATTCATGGATTAGCTTCAAATACTTGCGATATAAGTGATATAGTTTCAAATGCAGGCGAAACGAACGAGTTAGCTTCAAATCCATCCGAAACACATGATTCAGCTGCAAATCAATGCGAAGTAGAAGGTTTAGCTTCAAATCCATGCGAAACACATTATTTAGGTGCAAATCAGTGCGAAATAGAAGGCTCAGGCTCAAAACCATGCGATTCAAATGGTTCATCTTCAAATACTTGTGAAAGACATGATTTAGCTTCACCTGCATGCGAAACAAACGAGTTAGCTTCAAATCCATTCGAAACACTATATTTAGCGTCAAATCAATGCGAAGTAGGAGGCAGAGCTTCAAATCCATGCGATACAAATGGTTTAATTTCAAATACTTGTGATATACATGATTTAGTTTGAACTGCATTCGAAGCAAACGAGTTAGCTCCAAATCCACGCGAAACACATGATTTAACTTCAAATCAGTGCGAAGTAGAAGGCTTAGCTTCAAATCCATGTGAATCTAATGGTTCGGCTTCAAATACTTGTGAAATGCATGATTTAGCTTCAACTGCATGCGAAACAACGAGTTAGCTTCAAATCCACGCGAAACACATAATTTAGCTTCAAATCAATGCGAAGTAGCAGGTTTAGCGTCAAATCCATGCGAAACAAATGATTGAGCTTCCTACACTTGGGATATAGGTGATATAGCTGCAACTGCATGCGAAACAAATGAGTTACATTCAAATCCAAGCGAAACGCATGATTTAGCTTCAAATACTTGCGATATAAGTGATATAGTTTCAAATGCAGGAGATACGAACGAGTTAGCTTCAAATCCATGCGAAACACATGATTCAGCTGCAAATCAATGCGACGTAGAAGGCTTAGATTCAAATCCATGCAAAACACGTGATTTAGGATCCAATCAATGCGAAGTAGAAGGCTTAGCTTCAAATCCATGCGAAACAAATGATTGAGCTTCAAATACTTGCGATATAATTGATATAGTTTCAAATGCAGGCGAAACGAACGAGTTAGCTGCAAATCGATGCGAAACACATGATTCAGCTGCAAATCAATGCGATGTAGAAGGTTTAGCTTCAAAGCCATGCCAAACACATGATTTTGCTTCAAATCCATGGGATGTAGAAGGTTTAGCTTCAAATCCATGCGAAACACATTATTTAGATGCAAATCAGTGCGAAGTAGAAGACTCACGTTCAAAGCCATGCGATTCAAATGGTTCATCTTCAAATACTTGTGAAAGACATGATTTAGCTTCAACTGCATGCGAAACAAACGAGTTACCTTCAAATCCACGCGAAACACATGATTTAGCTTCAAATCAATGTGATGTAGAAGGCTTAGCGTCAAATCCATGCAAAACACATGATTTAGGATCCAATCAATGCGAAGTAGAAGGCTTAGCTTCAAATCCATGCGCAACAAATGGTTTAGCTTCAAATACTTGCGATATAAATGATACAGCTTCAAATACAGGAGAAACAAACGGGTTAGCTTCAAATCCATGCAAAACACACGATTTAGCGTCAAATCAATGCGAAGTAGAATGCAGAGCTACAAATCCATGCGATACAAATGGTTTAGCTTCAAATACTTGTGATATACATGATTTAGCTTCAACTGCATGCGAAACAAACGAGTTAGCTTCAAATCTATTCGAAACACAATATTTAGCGTCAAATCAATGCGAAGTAGAAGGCAGAACTTCAAATCCATGCGAATCTAATGGTTCGGATTCAAATACTTGCGAAATGCATGATTTAGCTACAACTGCATGCGAAACAAACGAGTTAGCTTCAAATCCAAGCAAAACACATAATTTAGCTTCAAATCAATGCGATGTAGAAGGTTTAGCTTCAAGTCCATGCGAAACAAATGATTGAGCTTCCAACACTTGGGATATAGGTGATATAGATTCAACTGCATGCGAAACAAATGAGTTACATTCAAATCCAAGCAAAACACATAATTTAGCTTCAAATCAATGCGATGTAGAACGTTTAGCTTCAAGTCCAAGCGAAACACATGATTTAGCTCCAAAAACTTGCGATATAAGTGATATAGCTTCAAAAGCTGGAGGAACTAACGAGGTAGCTTCAATTCCATGTGAAACAAATGATGTAGCTTCAAATCAAAGCGATGTAGTAGGTTCAGCTTCAAATCCATGCGATAAAAGTGATATAGCTTCAAAAGCAGGAGGAACAAACGAGGTAGCTACAATTCCATGTGAAACAAATGATGTAGCTTCAATTCAATGCGAAGTAGAAGGTTTAGCTTCAAATCCATGCGAAACAAGTGGTTTAGCTGCTATTACTTGTGATATACATTATTTAGCTACAATTGCATGCGAAACAAACGAGATAGCTTTAAATCCATGCGAAACACATGATTTAGCTTCAAATCAATGCGATGTAGAAGGTTTAGCTTCAATTCCATGCGAATCAAATGATGTAGCTTCAAATACTTGTGATATACATGATATAGCTTCAAATGCAGGCGGAAAAACGAGTTAGCTTCAAATCCATGCGAAAGACGTGATTCAGCTTCAAATCAGGGCGTTCTAGGAGGCTTAGCATCAAAACCCATGCGAAACGAACGAGTTAGCTTCAAATCCATGCGAAACACATGATTCAGCTGCAAATCAATGCGAAGTAGAAGGCTTAGCTTCAAATCCATGCGAAACAAATGGTTTAGCTACAAATACTTGCGATATACATTATTAAGCTACAACTGCATGCGAAACGAACGTGTTAGATTCAAATCCATGCGAAACACATAATTTAGCTTCAAATCAATGCGATGTAGAATGTTTAGCTTCGAATCCATACGACACATATGACTCAGCTTCAAATACTTGCGATATAAGTGATCTAGCTCCAAATACAGGCGAAACGAACGAGTTAGCTTCAAATCCATGCGAAGCACATTATTTAGGTGCAAATCAGTGCGAAGTAGAAGGCTCAGGTTCAAAGCCATGCGATTCAAGTGGTTCATCTTCAAATACTTGTGAACGACATGGTTTAGCTTCAACTGCATGCGAAACAAACGAGTTACCTTCAAATCCACGCTAAACACATGATTTAGCTTCAAATCAATGCGATGTAGAAGGCCTAGCTTCAATCCACGCAAAACACGTGATTTAGGATCCAATCAATGCGAAGTAGAAGGCTTAGCTTAAAAATCCATGCGAAACAAATGGTTTAGCTTCAAATACTTGCGATATAAATGATACAGCTTCAAATACGGGAGAAACAAACGAGTTAGCTTCAAATCCATGCGTAACACAATATTTAGCGTCAAATCAATGGGAAGTAGAAGGCAGAGCTTCAAATCCATGGGATACAAATGGTTTAGCTTCAAATACTTGTGATATACATGATTTAGCTTCAAATGGAGGCGGAAAAAACGAGTTAGCTTCAAATCCATGCGAAACACATGATTTAGCTTCAAATCAATGCGATGTAGAAGGTTCAGCTTCAAATCCATGCGACACATATGGTTTAGCTTCAAATACTTGCGATATAAGTGATATAGCTTCAAAAGCTGGAGGAACAAACGAGGTAGCTTCAATTCCATGTGAAACAAATGATTTAGCTACAAATCAATGCGAAGTAGAAGGCTTAGCTTCAAATACATGCGAAACAAATGGTTTAGATACAAATCAATGCGATGTAGTAGGTTCAGCTTCAAATCCATGCGATATAAGTGATATAGCTTCAAAATCAGGAGGAACAAACGAGGTAGCTTCAATTCCATGCGAAACAAATGATTTAGCTTCAAATCAATGCGAAGTAGAAGGCTTAGCTTCAAATTCATGCGAAACGAAAGATTGAGCTACAAATCCATGCGAAACAAATGGTTTAGCTTCAAATACTTGTGATATACGTTATTTAGATTTAACTGCATGCGCAACGAACTAGTTAGCTTCAAACCCATGCGAAACACATGATTTAGCTGCAAATCAATGCGATGTAGAAGGTTTAGCGTCAAATCCATGCGAAACAAATGATTTAGCTTCAAACACTTGGGGTATAAGTGATATAGATTCAAATGCAGACTAATCAAACGAGTTAGCTTCAACATCCACGCGATACACATGATTTATGTTCAAATACTTACGATATAAGTGTTGTAGATTCAACTGCAGGCGAAACGAACGAGTTAGCTTCAAATCCATGCGAAACACATGGTTTAGCTGCAAATCAATGAGATGTAAAAGGTTTAGCTTCAAATCCATGCGATACACTAGATATAGCTTCAAATCAATGCGATGTAGAAGGTTCAGCTTCAAATCCATACGACACATATGATTTAGCTTCAAATACTTCCGATATAAGTGATATAGCTTCAAAAGCTGGAGGAACAAACGAGGTAGTTTCAATTCCATGCGAAACAAATGATTTAGCTTCAAATCAATGCGAAGTAGAAGGCTTAGCTTCAAAACCGTGCGAAACAAATGGTTTAGTTACAAATACTTGTGATATACATGATTTAGCTTCCACTGCATTCGAAGCAATCGAGTTAGCTCCAAATCCACGCGAAACACATGATTTAACTTCAAATCAGTGCGAAGTAGAAGGCTTAGCTTCAAATCCATGCGAAACACATTATTTAGGTGCAAATCAGTGCGAAGTAGAAGGCTCAGGTTCAAAGCCATGCGATTCAAGTGGTTCATCTTCAAATACTTGAGAACGACATGATTTAGCTTCAACTGCATGCGAAACAAACGAGTTACCTTCAAATCCACGCGAAACACATGATTCAGCTTCAAATCAATGCGATGTAGGAGGCCTAGATTCAATCCATGCAAAACACGTGATTTAGGATCCAATCAATGCGAAGTAGAAGGCTTAGCTTCAAATCCATGCGAAACAAATGGTTTAGCTTCAAATACTTGCGATATAAGTGATCTAGCTCCAAATACAGGCGAAACGAACGAGTTAGCTTCAAATCCATGCGAAACACATGATTTAGCTGCAAATCAATGCGATGTAGGAGGTTTAGCTACAAATCCATGCGATAAAAGTGATATAGCTTCAAAAGCAGGAGGAACAAACGAGGTAGCTACAATTCCATGCGATCAAATGATTTAGCTTCAAATCAATGCGAAGTTGAAGGTTTAGCTGCAAATCCATGCGAAACAAGTGGTTTAGTTACAAATACTTGTGATATATATGATTTAGCTTCCACTGCATTCGAAGCAATCGAGTTAGCTCCAAATCCAAGCGAAACACATGATTTAACTTCAAATCAGTGCGAAGTAGAAGGCTTAGCTTCAAATCCATGCGAAACACATTATTTAGGTGCAAATCAGTGCGAAGTAGAAGGCTCAGGTTCAAAGCCATGCGATTCAAGTGGTTCATCTTCAAATACTTGTGAACGACATGGTTTAGCTTCAACTGCATGCGAAACAAACGAGTTACCTTCAAATCCACGCTAAACACATGATTTAGCTTCAAATCAATGCGATGTAGAAGGCCTAGCTTCAATCCACGCAAAACACGTGATTTAGGATCCAATCAATGCGAAGTAGAAGGCTTAGCTTCAAATCCATGCGAAACAAATGGTTTAGCTTCAAATACTTGCGATATAAATGATACAGCTTCAAATACAGGAGAAACAAACGAGTTAGCTTCAAATCCATGCGTAACACAATATTCAGCGTCAAATCAATGGGAAGTAGAAGGCAGAGCTTCAAATCCATGGGATACAAATGGTTTAGCTTCAAATACTTGTGATATACATGATTTAGCTTCAAATGGAGGCGGAAAAAACGAGTTAGCTTCAAATCCATGCGAAACACATGATTTAGCTTCAAATCAATGCGATGTAGAAGGTTCAGCTTCAAATCCATGCGACACATATGGTTTAGCTTCAAATACTTGCGATATAAGTGATATAGCTTCAAAAGCTGGAGGAACAAACGAGGTAGCTTCAATTCCATGTGAAACAAATGATTTAGCTACAAATCAATGCGAAGTAGAAGGCTTAGCTTCAAATACATGCGAAACAAATGGTTTAGATACAAATCAATGCGATGTAGTAGGTTCAGCTTCAAATCCATGCGATATAAGTGATATAGCTTCAAAATCAGGAGGAACAAACGAGGTAGCTTCAATTCCATGCGAAACAAATGATTTAGCTTCAAATCAATGCGAAGTAGAAGGCTTAGCTTCAAATTCATGCGAAACGAAAGATTGAGCTACAAATCCATGCGAAACAAATGGTTTAGCTTCAAATACTTGTGATATACGTTATTTAGATTTAACTGCATGCGTAACGAACTAGTTAGCTTCAAACCCATGCGAAACACATGATTTAGCTGCAAATCAATGCGATGTAGAAGGTTTAGCGTCAAATCGATGCGAAACAAATGATTTAGCTTCAAACACTTGGGGTATAAGTGATATAGATTCAAATGCAGACTAATCAAACGAGTTAGCTTCAACATCCACGCGATACACATGATTTATGTTCAAATACTTGCGATATAAGTGTTGTAGATTCAACTGCAGGCGAAACGAACGAGTTAGCTTCAAATCCATGCGAAACACATGGTTTAGCTGCAAATCAATGAGATGTAAAAGGTTTAGCTTCAAATCCATGCGATACACTAGATATAGCTTCAAATCAATGCGATGTAGAAGGTTCAGCTTCAAATCCATACGACACATATGAATTTAGCTTCAAATACTTCCGATATAAGTGATATAGCTTCAAAAGCTGGAGGAACAAACGAGGTAGTTTCAATTCCATGCGAAACAAATGATTTAGCTTCAAATCAATGCGAAGTAGAAGGCTTAGCTTCAAAACCGTGCGAAACAAATGGTTTAGTTACAAATACTTGTGATATACATGATTTAGCTTCCACTGCATTCGAAGCAATCGAGGTTAGCTCCAAATCCACGCGAAGACACATGATTTAACTTCAAATCAGTGCGAAGTAGAAGGCTTAGCTTCAAATCCATGCGAAACACATTATTTAGGTGCAAATCAGTGCGAAGTAGAAGGCTCAGGTTCAAAGCCATGCGATTCAAGTGGTCATCTTCAAATACTTGAGAACGACATGATTTAGCTTCAACTGCATGCGAACAAACGAGTTACCTCAATCCACGCGAAACACATGATTCAGCTTCAAATCAATGCGATGTAGGAGGCCTAGATTCAATCCATGCAAAACACGTGATTTAGGATCCAATCAATGCGAAGTAGAAGGCTTAGCTTCAAATCCAAGCGATACACATGATTTAGCTGTTAAATACTTGCGATATAAGTGATATAGTTTCAAATGCAGTAGAAACGAACGAGTGAGCTCCAAATCCGCGCGAAACACATGATTTAACTCAAATCAGTGCGAAGTAGAAGGCTTTGCTTCAAATCCATGCGAATCTAATGGTTCGGCTTCAAATACTTGTGAAATGCATGATTTAGCTTCAACGGCATGCGAAACAACGAGTTACCTTCAAATCCACGCGAAACACATTATTTAGCTTCAATCAAAGCGAAGTAGCAGGTTTAGCTTCAATCCATGCGAAACAAATGATTGAACTTCCTACACTTGGGATATAGGTGATATAGCTTCAACTTGCATGCGAAACAAATGAGTTACATTCAAATCCAAGCGAAACACATAATTTAGTTTCAAATCAATGCGATGTAGAAGGTTCAGCTTCAAATCCATACGACACATATGATTTAGCTTCAAATACTTCCGATATAAGTGATATAGCTTCAAAAGCTGGAGGAACAAACGAGGTAGTTTCAATTCCATGCGAAACAAATGATTTAGCTTCAAATCAATGCGAAGTAGAAGGCTTAGCTTCAAACCGTGCGAAACAAATGGTTTAGTACAATACTTGTGATATACATGATTTAGCTTCCACTGCATTCGAAGCAATCGAGTTAGCTCCAAATCCACGCGAAACACATGATTTAACTTCAAAATCAGTGCGAGTAGAAGGCTTAGCTTCAAATCCATGCGAAACACATTATTTAGGTGCAAATCAGTGCGAAGTAGAAGGCTCAGGTTCAAAGCCATGCGATTCAAGTGGTTCATCTTCAAATACTTGAGAACGACATGATTTAGCTTCAACTGCATGCGAAACAAACGAGTTACCTTCAAATCCACGCGAAACACATGATTCGAGCTTCAAATCAATGCGATGTAGGAGGCCTAGATTCAATCCATGCAAAACACGTGATTTAGGATCCAATCAATGCGAAGTAGAAGGCTTAGCTTCAATCCAAGCGAACACATGATTTAGCTTTAAATACTTGCGATATAAGTGATATAGTTTCAAATGCAGTAGAAACGAACGAGTGAGCTCCAAATCCGCGCGAAACACATGATTTAACTTCAAATCAGTGCGAAGTAGAAGGCTTTGCTTCAAATCCATGCGAATCTAATGGTTCGGCTTCAAATACTTGTGAAATGCATGATTTAGCTTCAACGGCATGCGAAACAACGAGTTACCTTCAAATCCACGCGAAACACATAATTTAGCTTCAAATCAAAGCGAAGTAGCAGGTTTAGCTTCAAATCCATGCGAAACAAATGATTGAACTTCCTACACTTGGGATATAGGTGATATAGCTTCAACTGCATGCGAAACAAATGAGTTACATTCAAATCCAAGCGAAACACATAATTTAGTTTCAAATCAATGCGATGTAGAAGGTTTAGCTTCAAATTCAAGCGAAACACATGATTTAGCTTCAAATACTTGCGATATAAGTGATTTAGCTTCAACTGCATGCGAAACGAACGAGTTAGCTTCAAATCCATGCGAAACACATGATTCAGCTGCAAATCAATGCGAAGTAGAAGCTTAGCTTCAAATCCATGCGAAACAAATGGTTTAGCTACAAATACTTGCGATATACATATTAAGCTACAACTGCATGCGAAACGAACGTGTTAGATTCAAATCCATGCGAAACACATAATTTAGCTTCAAATCAATGCGATGTAGAATGTTTAGCTTCGAATCCATGCGACACATATGACTCAGCTTCAAATACTTGCGATATAAGTGATCTAGCTTCAAATACAGGCGAAAACGACGAGTTAGCTTCAAATCCATGCGAAACACATGATTTAGCTGCAATCAATGCGATGTAGGAGGTTTAGCTTCAAATCCATGCGATAAAAGTGATATAGCTTCAAAGCAGGAGGAACAAACGAGGGTAGCTACAATTCCATGCGATCAAATGATTTAGCTTCAAATCAATGCGAAGTTGAAGGTTTAGCTGCAAATCCATGCGAAACAAGTGGTTTAGCTGCAATTACTTGTGATATACATTATTAAGCTACAACTGCATGCGAAACGAACGTGTTAGATTCAAATCCATGCGAAACACATGATTTAGCTTCAAATCAATGCGATGTAGAATGTTTAGCTTCAAATCCATGCGACACATATGACTCAGCTTCAAATACTTGCGATATAAGTGATATAGCTTCAAATACAGGCGAAACGAACGAGTTAGCTTCAAATCCATGCGAAACACATGATTTAGCTGCAAATCAATGCGTTGTAGGAGGTTTAGCTTCAAATCCATGCGATACACTAGATTTAGCTTCAAATCAAAGCGATGTAGTAGGTTCAGCTTCAAATCCATGCGATAAAAGTGAGATAGCTTCAAAAGCAGGAGGAACAAACGAGGTAGCTACAATTCCATGCGATCAAATGATTTAGCTTCAAATCAATGCGAAGTTGAAGGTTTAGCTTCAAATCCATGCGAAACAAGTGGTTTAGCTGCAATTACTTGTGATATACATTATTTAGCTACAACTGCATGCGAAACAAACGAGATAGCTTCAAATCCATGCGAAACACATGATTTAGCTTCAAATCAATGCGATGTAGAAGGTTTTGCTTAAAATCCATGCGATACACAAGATTTAGCCTCAAAACAATGCGATGTAGAAGGTTCAGCTTTAAATCCATGCGACACATATGATTTAGCTTCAAATACTTGCGATATAAGTGATATAGCTTCAAAAGCTGGAGGAACAAACGAGGTAGCTTCAATTCCATGTGAAACAAATGATTTAGCTTCAAATCAATGCGAAGTAGAAGGTTTAGCTTCAAATCCATGCGAATCAAATGGTTTAGTTACAAATACTTGTGATATACATTATTTAGCTACAACTGCATTCGAAACAAACGAGTTAGCTTCAAATCCAAGCAAAACACATAATTTAGCTTCAAATCAATGCGATGTAGAAGGTTTAGCTTCAAGTCCATGCGAAACAAATGATTGAGCTTCCAACACTTGGGATATAGGTGATATAGATTCAACTGCATGCGAAACAAATGAGTTACATTCAAATCCAAGCAAAACACATAATTTAGCTTCAAATCAATGCGATGTAGAACGCTTAGCTTCAAATCCAAGCGAAACACATGATTTAGCTCCAAAAACTTGCGATATAAGTGATATAGCTTCAAAAGCTGGAGGAACTAACGAGGTAGCTTCAATTCCATGTGAAACAAATGATGTAGCTTCAAATCAAAGCGATGTAGTAGGTTCAGCTTCAAATCCATGCGATAAAAGTGATATAGCTTCAAAAGCAGGAGGAACAAACGAGGTAGCTACAATTCCATGTGAAACAAATGATGTAGCTTCAATTCAATGCGAAGTAGAAGGTTTAGCTTCAAATCCATGCGAAACAAGTGGTTTAGCTGCAATTACTTGTGATATACATTATTTAGCTACAACTGCATGCGAAACAAACGAGATAGCTTTAAATCCATGCGAAACACATGATTTAGCTTCAAATCAATGCGATGTAGAAGGTTTAGCTTCAATTCCATGCGAATCAAATGATGTAGCTTCAAATACTTGTGATATACATGATATAGCTTCAAATGGCAGGCGGAAAAACGAGTTAGCTTCAAATCCATGCGAAAGACGTGATTCAGCTTCAAATCAGGGCGTTCTAGGAGGCTTAGCATCAAAACCCATGCGAAACAAACGAGTTAGCTTCAAATCCGTGCGAAACACATGATTTAGCTTCAAATCAATGCGAAGTAGAAGGCTTAGCTTCAAATCCATGCGAAACAAAATGGTTTAGCTACAATACTTGCGATATACATTATTAAGCTACAACTGCATGCGAAACGAACGAGTTAGATTCAAATCCATGCGAAACACTTGATTTAGCTTCAAATCAATGCGATGTAGAAGGTTTAGCTTCAAATCCATTACGATACCCAAGATTTAGCTTCAAATCAATGCGAAGTAGAAGACTTAGCTTCAAATCCATGCAAAACACATGATTAAGCTTCAAATCCATGGGCAACACATAATTTAGGTTCATTGTCATGGCAAACACATGATTTAGCTTCACATACATGCGAAACAAATGGTTTAGCTTCAAATACTTGTCATATACATGATGTAGCTTCAACTGCATGCGAAACAAACGAGTTGGCTTCAAAATCCACGCGGTATACATGATTTAGCTTCAAATACTTGCGATATAAGTGATGTAGATTCAACTGCAGGCGAAACAAAGGAGTTAGCTTCAAATCCATGCGAAACACATAATTAGCTTCAAATCAATGCGATGTAGAAGGTTTAGCTATTAATCCATGCGATACACAAGACTTAGCTTCAAATCAATGCGATGTAGAGGTTGAGCTTCAAATCCATGCGACCACATATGATTTAGTTTCAATTACTTGCGGTATAAGTGATATAGCTTCAAAGCAGGAGGAACAAACGAGGTAGCTTCAATTCCATGCGAAACAAATGATTTAGTTTCAAATCAATGCGAAGTAGAAGGATTAGCTTCAAATCCGTGCGAAACAAGTGGTTTAGCTACAATTACGTATGATATATATTATTTAGCTACAACTGCAAACGAAACACACTGGAAGATTCAAATCCATGCGAAACACATGATTTAGCTTCAAACAATGCGATGTAGAAGGATTAGCTTCAAATCCATGCGAATCAAATGATTTAGCTTCAAATACTTGTGATATACATGATACAGCTTCAAATGCTGGCGGAAAAAAACGAGTTAGCTTTAAATCCATGCGATACACAAGATTTAGCCTCAAATCAATGCGATGTAGATGTTTCAGCTTCAAATCCATGCGACACATATGGTTTAGCTTCAATACTTGCGATATAAGTGATATAGCTTCAAAAGTAGGAGGAACAAACGAGGTAGATCAATTCCATGTGAAACAAATGATTTAGCTACAAATCAATGCGAAGTAGAAGGCTTAGCTTCAAATCCATGCGAAACAAATGGTTTTGTTACAAATACTTGTGATATACTTCATTAAGCTACAACTGCATGCGAAACAAACGAGTTAGAGTCAAATCCATGCGAAACACATGATTTAGCTTCAAATCAATGCGAAACACATAATTTAGCTTCAAATCAATGCGATGTAGAATGTTTAGCTTCAAATCCATGCGAAACACATGATTTAGCTGCAAATCAATGCGATGTAGGAGGTTTAGCTTCAAATCCATGCGATAAAAGTGATATAGCTTCAAAGCAGGAGGAACAAACGAGGTAGCTACAATTCCATGCGATCAAATGATTTAGCTTCAAATCAATGCGAAGTTGAAGGTTTAGCTTCAAATCCATGCGAAACAAGTGGTTTAGCTGCAATTACTTGTGATATACATTATTTAGCTACAACTACATGCGAAACAAACGAGATAGCTTCAAATCCATGCGAAACACATGATTTAGCTTCAAATCAATGCGATGTAGAAGGTTTAGCTTCAAATCCAGGCTAAGCAAATGATTTAGCTTCAAACACTTGGGGTATAAGTGATATAGTTTCAAATGCAGACTAATCAAACGAGTTCGCTTCAAATCCATGCGAAACACACGACTTAGCTGCAAATCAATGCGATGTAGAAGGTTTAGCATCAAATCCATGCGATACACAAGATTTGCCTCAAATCAATGCGATGTAGAAGGTGTAGAAGGTTCAGCTTCAAATCCATGCGACACATGATTTAGCTTCAAATACTTGCGATATAAGTGATATAGCTTCAAAAGCTGGAGCAACAAACGAGGTAGCTTCAATTCCATGCAAAATAAATTATTTAGCTTCAAATCAATGCGAAGTAGAAGGCTTAGCTTCAAATCCATGCGAAACAAATGGTTTAGTTACAAATACTTGTGATATACATTATTTAGCTACAACTGCATGCGAAACAAACGAGTTAGCTTCAAATCCAAGCAAAACACATAATTTAGCTTCAAATCAATGCGATGTAGAAGGTTTAGCTTCAAGTCCATGCGAAACAAATGATTGAGCTTCCAACACTTGGCATATAGGTGATATAGATTCAACTGCATGCGAAACAAATGAGTTACATTCAAATCCAAGCAAAACACATAATTTAGCTTCAAATCAATGCGATGTAGAACGTTTAGCTTCAAATCCAAGCGAAACACATGATTTAGCTCCAAATACTTGCGATATAAGTGATATAGCTTCAAAAGCTGGAGGAACTAACGAGGTAGCTTCAATTCCATGTGAAACAAATGATGTAGCTTCAAATCAAAGCGATGTAGTAGGTTCAGCTTCAAATCCATGCGATAAAAGTGATATAGCTTCAAAGCAGGAGGAACAAACGAGGTAGCTACAATTCCATGTGAAACAAATGATGTAGCTTCAAATCAATGCGAAGTAGAAGGTTTAGCTTCAAATCCATGCGAAACAAGTGGTTTAGCTGCAATTACTTGTGATATACATTATTTAGCTACAACTGCATGCGAAACAAATGAGATAGCTTTAAATCCATGCGAAACACATGATTTAGCTTCAAATCAATGCGATGTAGAAGGTTTAGCTTCAAATCCATGTGAAACAAATGATGTAGCTTCAAATCAATGCGAAGTAGAAGGTTAAGCTTCAAATCAATGCCAAACACATGATTTAGCTTCAAATCCATGGATGTAGAAGGTTTAGCTTCATATGCATCCGAATCACATTATTTAGGTGCAAATCAGTGCGAAGTAGATTGCTCAGGTTCAAAGCCATGCGATTCAAATGGTTCATCTTCAAATACTTGTGTAAGACATGATTTAGCTTCAACTGCATGCGAAACAAACGAGTTACCATCAAATCCACGCGAAACACATGATTTAGCTTCAAATCAATGTGATGTAGAAGGCTTAGCTTCAAATCCATGCAAAACACATGATCTAGGATCCAATCAAGGCGAAGTAGAAGGCTTAGCTTCAAATCCATGCGAAACAAATGGTTTAGCTTCAAATACTTGCGATATAAATGATACAGCATCAAATACAGGAGAAACAAACGAGTTAGCTTCAAAGCGATGCGAAACACAATATTTAGCGTCAAATCAATGCGAAGTAGAATGCAGAGCTTCAAATCCATGCGATACAAATGGTTTAGCTTCAAATACTTGTGATATACATGATTTAGGTTCAACTGCATTCGAAGCAAACGAGTTAGCTCCAAATCCACGCGAAACACATGATTTAACTTCAAATCAGTGCGAAGTAGAAGGCTTAGCTTCAAATCCATGCGAAACAAATGGTTTTGTTACAAATACTTGTGATATACTTCATTAAGCTACAACTGCATGCGAAACAAACGAGTTAGAGTCAAATCCATGCGAAACACATGATTTAGCTTCAAATCAATGCGAAACACATAATTTAGCTTCAAATCAATGCGATGTAGAATGTATAGCTTCAAATCCATGCGAAACACATGATTTAGCTGCAAATCAATGCGATGTAGGAGGTTTAGCTTCAAATCCATGCGATAAAAGTGATATAGCTTCAAAAGCAGGAGGAACAAACGAGGTAGCTACAATTCCATGCGATCAAATGATTTAGCTTCAAATCAATGCGAAGTTGAAGGTTTAGCTTCAAATCCATGCGAAACAAGTGGTTTAGCTGCAATTACTTGTGATATACATTATTTAGCTACAACTACATGCGAAACAAACGAGATAGCTTCAAATCCATGCGAAACACATGATTTAGCTTCAAATCAATGCGATGTAGAAGGTTTAGCTTCAAATCCAGGCTAAGCAAATGATTTAGCTTCAAACACTTGGGATAAAGGTGATATAGCTTCAACTGCATGCGAAACAAACGAGTTACCTTCAAATCCACGCGAGACACATGATGTAGCTTCAAATCAGTGCAAAGTAGAAGGCTCAGCTTCAAATCGATGCGAATCTAATAGTTCGGCTTCAAATTCTTATGAAATACATGATTTAGCTTCAACTGCATGTGAAACAAACGTGTTAGATTCAAATCCAAGCGAAACAGATGATTTAGCTTCAAATCAATGCGAAGTAGAAGGCTTAGCTTCAAATCCATGCGAAACAAATGGTTTAGTTACAAATACTTGTGATATACATTATTTAGCTACAACTGCATGCGAAACAAACGAGTTAGCTTCAAATCCAAGCAAAACACATAATTTAGCTTCAAATCAATGCGATGTAGAAGGTTTAGCTTCAAGTCCATGCGAAACAAATAATTGAGCTTCCAACACTTGGGATATAGGTGATATAGATTCAACTGCATGCGAAACAAATGAGTTACATTCAAATCCAAGCAAAACACATAATTTAGCTTCAAATCAATGCGATGTAGAACGTTTAGCTTCAAATCCATGCGAAACAAGTGGTTTAGCTGCAATTACTTGTGATATACATTATTTAGCTACAACTGTATGCGAAACAAACGAGATAGCTTTAAATCCATGCGAAACACATGATTTAGCTTCAAATCAATGCGATGTAGAACGTTTAGCTTCAAATCCATGCGAATCAAATGATGTAGCTTCAAATACTTGTGATATACATGATATAGCATCAAATGCAGGCGGAAAAAACGAGTTAGCTTCAAATCCATGCGAAAGACGTGATTCAGCTTCAAATCAGGGCGTTCTAGGAGGCTTAGCATCAAAACCCATGCGAAACAAACGAGTTAGCTTCAAATCCATGCGAAACACATGATTTCGCTTCAAATCAATGCGAAGTAGAAGGCTTAGCTTCAAATCCATGCGAAACAAATGGTTTAGCTACAAATACTTGCGATATACATTATTAAGCTACAACTGCATGCGAAACGAACGAGTTAGATTCAAATCCACGCGAAACACATAATTTAGCTTCAAATCAATGCGAAGTAGCAGGTTTAACTTCAAATCCATGCGAAACACATGGTTTAGCTTCAAATACTTGCGATATAAGTGATATAGTTTCAAATGCAGGCGAAACGACCGAGTTAGCTTCAAATCCATCAAATACACATGATTCAGCTGCAAATCAATGCGAAGTAGAAGGTTTAGCTTCAAATCCATGCGAAACAGATTATTTAGGTGCAAAACAGTGCGAAATAGAAGGCTCAGGCTCAAAACCATGCGATTCAAATGGTTCTTCTTCAAATACTTGTGAAAGACAGAATTTAGCTTCAACTGCATGCGAAACAAACGAGTTACCTTCAAATCCACGCGAAACACATGATTTAGCTTCAAATCAATGCGATGTAGAAGGCTTAGCTTCAAATCCATGCAAAACACGTGATTTAGGATCCAATCAATGCGAAGTAGAAGGCTTAGCTTCAAATCCATGCGAATGAATTGTTTAGCTGCAAATTCTTGTGATATACATGATTTAGATTCAACTGCATGCGAAACAAACGAGTTAGCTTCAAATCCATTCGAAACACAATATTTAGCGTCAAATAAATGCGAAGTAGGAGGCAGAGCTTCAAATCCATGCGATACAAATGGTTTAGCTTCAAATACTTGTGATATACATGATTTAGCTTCAACTGCATTCGAAGCAAACGAGTTAGCTCCGAATCCATGCGAAACACATGATTTAGCTTCAAATCAGTGCGAAGTAGAAATAGCCTCAAATCCATGCGAATCTAATGGTTCCGCTTCAAATACTTGTGAAATGCATGATTTAGCTTCAACTGCATGCGAAACAACGAGTTACCTTCAAATCCATGCGAAATACATAATTTAGCTTCAAATCAATGCGAAGTAGCTGGTTTAGCTTCTAATCCATGCGAAACAAATGATTGAGCTTCCTACACTTGGGATATAGGTGATATAGCTTCAACTGCATGCGAAGCAAGTGAGTTACATTCAAATCCAAGCGAAACACATGATTTAGCTTCAAATACTTTCGATATAAGTGATATAGTTTCAAATGCAGGAGGAACGAACGAGTTAGCTTCAAATCCATGCGAAACACATGATTCAGCTGCAAATCAGTGCGAAGTAGAAGGCTCAGGATCAAAGCCATGCGATTCAAATGGTTCATCTTCAAATACTTGTGTAAGACATGATTTAGCTTCAACTGCATGCGAAACAAGCGAGTTACCTTCAAATCCACTCGAAACACATGATTCAACTGCAAATCAATGTGATGTAGAAGGCTTAGCTTCAAATCCATGCAAAACACGTGATTTAGGATCCAATCAATGCGAAGTAGAAGGCTTAGCTTCAAATCCATGCGAAACAAATGGTTTAGCTTCAAATACTTGCGATATAAATGATACAGCGTCAAATACAGGAGAAACAAACGAGTTAGCTTCAAATCCATGCAAAACACACGATTTAGCTTCAATTCAATGCCAAGTAGAAGGCTTAGCTTCAAATCCATGCGAATCAATTGTTTGGCTGCAAATACTTGTGATATACATGATTTAGTTTCAACTGCATGCGAAACAAACGAGTTAGCTTCAAATCCATGCGAAACACAATATTTAGCGTCAAATCAATGCGAAGTAGAAGGAAGAGCTTCAAAACCATGCGATACAAATTGTTTAGCTTCAAATACTTGTGATATACATGATTTAGCTTCAACTGCATTCGAAGCAAACGAGTTAGCTCCGAATCCACGCGAAACACATGATTTAGCTTCAAATCAGTGCGAAGTAGAAAGCTTAGCTTCAAATCCATGCGAATCTAATGGTTCGGATTCAAATACTTGTGAAATGCATGATTTAGCTTCAACTGCATGCGAAACAACGAGTTACCTTCAAATCCACGCGAAACACATAATTTAGCTTCAAATCAATGCGAAGTAGCAGGTTTAGCTTCAAATCCATGCGAAACACATGATTTAGCTTCAAATACTTGCGATATAAGTGATATAGTTTCAAATGCAGGCGAAACGAACGAGTTAGCTTCAAATCCATCCGATACACATGATTCAGCTGCAAATCAATGCGAAGTAGAAGGTTTAGCTTCAAACCCATGCAAAAAAACATGATTTAGCTTCAAATCCATGGGATGTAGAAGGTTTAGCTTCAAATCCATGCGAATCACATTATTTAGGTGGAAATCAGTGCGAAGTAGATGGCTCAGGTTCAAAGCCATGCGATTCAAATGGTTCATCTTCAAATACTTGTGAAAGACATGATTTAGCTTCACCTGCATGCGAAACAAACGAGTTACCTTCAAATCCTCGCGAAACACATGATTTAGCTTCAAATCAATGTGATGTAGAAGGCTTAGCTTCAAATCCATGCAAAACACGTGATTTAGGATCCAATCAATGCGAAGTAGAAGGCTTAGCTTCAAATCCATGCGAAACAAATGGTTTAGCTTCAAATACTTGCGATATAAATGATACAGCGTCAAATACAGGAGAAACAAACGAGTTAGCTTCAAATCCATGCAAAACACACGATTTAGCTTCAATTCAATGCCAAGTAGAAGGCTTAGCTTGAAATCCATGCGAATCAATTGTTTAGCTGCAAATACTTGCGATATAAATGATACAGCTTCAAATACAGGAGAAACGAACGAGTTACCTTCAAATCCATGCAAAACACACGATTTAGCTTCAATTCAATGCCAAGTAGAAGGCAGAGCATCAAATCCATGCGTAAAAAATGGTTTAGCTTCAATTACTTGCGATATAAATGATACAGCTTCAAATACAGGAGAAACAAACGAGTTAGCTTCAAATCCATGCAAAATACACGATTTAGCTTCAATTCAATGCCAAATAGAAGGCTTAGCTTCAAATCCATGCGAAACAAATGGTTTAGTTTCAAATACTTGCGATATAAATGATATAGATTCAAATACAGGAGAAACAAACGAGTTAGCTTCAAATCCATGCAAAACACACGATTTAGCTTCAATTCAATGCCAAGTAGAAGGCTTAGCTTCAAATCCATGCGAATGAATTGTTTAGCTGCAAATTCTTGTGATATACATGATTTAGTTTCAACTGCATGCGAAACAAACGAGTTAGCTTCAAATCCATTCGAAACACAATATTTAGCGTCAAATCAATGCGAAGTAGAAGGAAGAGCTTCAAATCCATGCGATACAAATTGTTTAGCTTCAAATACTTGTGATATACATGATTTAGCTTCAACTGCATTCGAAGCAAACGAGTTAGCTCCGAATCCACGCGAAACACATGATTTAGCTTCAAATCAGTGCGAAGTAGAAGGCTTAGCTTCAAATCCATGCGAATCTAATGGTTCATCTTCAAATACTTGTGAAAGACATGATTTAGTTTCAACTGCATGCGAAACAAACGAGTTACCTTCAAATCCACGCGAAACACATAATTTAGCTTCAAATCAATGCGAAGTAGCAGGTTTAGCTTCAAATCCATGCGAAACAAATGATTGAGCTTCCTACACTTGGGATATAGGTGATATAGCTTCAACTGCATGCGAAACAAATGAGTTACATTCAAATCCAAGCGAAATACATAATTTAGCTTCAAATTAATGCCATGTAGAAGGCTTAGATTCAAATCCATGCAAAACACGTAATTTAGGATCCAATCAATGCGAAGTAGAAGCCTTAGCTTCAAATCCATGCGAAACAAATGCTTTAGCTTCAAATACTTGCGATATAAATGATATAGCTTCAAATACAGGAGAAACAAACGAGTTAGCTTCAAATCCATGCAAAACTCACGATTTAGCTTCAATTCAATGCCTAGTAGAAGGCTTTGCTTCAAATCCATGCGAATCAATTGTTTAGCTGCAAATACTTGTGATATACATGATTTAGTTTCAACTGCATGCGAAAAAAACGAGTTAGCTCCAAATCCATTCGATACACAATATTTAGCGTCAAATCAATGCGAAGTAGAAGGCAGAGCTTCAAATCCATGCGATTCAAATGGTTCATCTTCAAATACTTGTGAAAGACATGATTTAGCTTCAACTGCATGCGAAACAAACGAGTTAGTTTCAAATCCATGGGATGTATAAGGTTTAGCTTCAAATCCATGCGATACAAATGATTAAGCTTCAAACACTTGGGATAAAGGTGAGATAGCTTCAGCTGCATGCGAAACAAACGAGTTACCTTCAAATCCACGCGAAACACATGATTTAGCTTCAAATCAAATTGATGTAGAAGGTTTAGCTTCAAATCCATGCGAAACAAATGATTGAGTTTCAAACACTTGGGATATAGGTGCTATATTTTCAACTGCATGCGAAACAAACGAGCTACCTTCAAATCCACGCGAAACACATGAATTGGTACAAATGAATGCGATGGGGAAGGTTTAGCTTCAAATCCAAGCGAAACACATGATTTAGCTTCAAATACTTGCGATATAAGTGATATAGATTCAAATACAGGCGAAACGAACGAGTTAGCTTCAAATCCATGCGAAACACATGAATCATTTGCAAATCAATGCGACGTAGAAGGTTCAGCTTCACGTCCATGCAAAACACGTGATTTAGCTTCCAATTAATGCGAAGTAGAAGGATTAGCTTCAAATCCATGCGAAACAAATGGTTTAGCTAGAAATACTTGTGATATACATTATTTAGCCATAACTGCATGCGAAACAAACGAGTTAGCTTCAGATCCATGCGAAGCACATGATTTAGCTTCAAATCAATGCGATGTAGAAGGTATAGCTTCAAATCCATGCAAAACAAATGGTTTAGCTACAAATACTTGTGATATACATTATTCAACTACAACTGCCTGCGAATCAAACGAGTTAGCTTCAAATCCATGCGAAACACATGATTTAGCTTCAAATCAATGCGATGTAGAAGGTTTATCTTCAAATCCAGGCGAAACAAATGATTTAGCTTCAAACACTTGGGATATACGTGCTATAGCTACAAATGCAGAAAAATCAAACTAGTTAGGTTCAAAATCCATGCGATACACATGATTTAGCTTCAAATACTTGCGATATAAGTGATGTAGATTCAAATGAAGACGGTACAATCGAGTTAGTTTCAAATCCATGCGAAACAAATGGTTTAGCTACAAATACTTGTGATATACATTGTTTAGCTAGAACTGCATGCGAAACAAACGACTTAGCTTTAAATCCATTCGAAACACAATATTTAGCGTCAAATCAATGCGAAGAAGAAGGCAGAGCTTCAAATCCTTGCGATACAAATGGTTTAGCTTCAAATACTTGCGATATAAGTGATATAGTTCCAAATGCAGGCGAAACGAACGAGTTAGCTTCAAATCCATGCAAAACACACGATTTAGCTTCAATTCAATGCCAAGTAGAAGGTTTAGCTTCAAATCCAAGCGAATCAATTGTTTAGCTGCAAATACTTGTGATATACATGATTTAGTTTCAACTGCATGCGAAACAAAAGAGTTTGCTTCAAATACATGCGAAACACATGATTCAGCTGCAAATCAATGCGATCTAGAAGGTTTAGCTTCAAATCCATGCCAAACACATGATTTAGCTTCAAATCAATGCGATGTAGAAGGTTTAGCATCAAATCCATGCGATACAAATGATTGAGCTTCAAACACTTGGGATAAAGGTGATATAGCTTCAACTGCATGAGAAAACAAACGAGTTGCCTTCAAATCCACGCGAAACACATGATTTAGCTTCAAATCAATGCAAAACACGTGATTTAGATTCCTATTAATGCGAAGTAGAAGGCTTAGCTTATTTTAGCGAATTTAACTGCATGCGCAACGATCGAGTTAGCTTCAAATCCATGCGAAACAAATGATTTAGCTTCAAATCATTGCGAAGTAGAAGGCTTAGCTTCAAATCCATGCGAAACAAATGGTTTAGCTACAAATACTTGTGATATACATTATTTAGCTACAACTGCATGCGAAACAAACGAAGTAGCTTCAAATCCATGCGAAACACATGATTTAGCTTCAAATCAATGCGATGTAGAAGGTTTAGCATCAAATCCATGCGATACAAATGATTGAGCTTCAAACACTTGGGATAAAGGTGATATAGCTTCAACTGCATGAGAAAACAAACGAGTTGCTTACAAATCCACGCGAAACACATGATTTAGCTTCAAATCAATGCGATCTAGAAGGTTTAGCTTCAAATCCATGCGAAACAAATGATTGAGCTTCAAACACTTGGGATATAGGTGGTATATTTTACACTGCATGCGAAACAAACGAGTTACCTTCAAATCCACGCGAAACACATGATTTAGCTTCAAATCAATTTGATGTAGAAGGTTTAGCTTCAAATCCATGCGAAACAAATGATTTAGCTTCAAATCAGTGCGAAGTAGAAGGCTTAGCTTCAAATCCATGCGAAACAAATGGTTTAGCTACAAATACTTGTGATATACATTATTTAGCTACAACTGCATGCGAAACAAACGAGTTAGCTTCAAATCCATGCGAAACAAATGGTTTAGCTACAAATACTTGTGATATACAATATTTAGCTACAACTGCATGCGAAACAAACGAGTTAGCTTCAAATCCATGCGAAACACATGATTTAGCTTCAAATCAATGCGATCTAGAAGGTTTAGCTTCAAATCCATGCGAAACAAATGATTGAGCTTCAAACACTTGGGATATATGTGGTATATTTTCAACTGCATGTGAAACAAACGAGTTACCTTCAAATCCACGCGAAACACATGAGTTAGCTTCAAATCAATGCGAAGTAGCAGGCTTAGCTTCAAATCCATGCGAAACAAATGGTTTAGCTACAAATACTTGTGATATACATTATTTAGCTACAACTGCCTGCGAAACAAACGAGTTAGCTTCAAGTACATGCGAAACACATGATTTAATTTCAAATCAATGCGATGTAGAAGGTTTAGCTTCAAATCCATGCGAAAGAAATGATTGAGCTTCAAACACTTGGGATATAGTTGGTATAGCTTCAACTGCATGCGAAACAAACGAGTTACCTTCAAATTCACGCGAAATACATGAGTTAGCTTCAAATCAATGTGATGTAGAAGGTTTAGCTTCAAATCCATGCGAAACAAATGATTGAGCTTCAAACACTTGGGATAAAGGTGAAATAACTTCAACTGCATGCGAAACAAACGAGTTACCTTCAAATCCACGCGAAACACATGATTTAGCTTCATATCAATGCGATGTAGAAGGTTTAGCTTCAAATCCATGCGAAACAAATGTTTTAGCTACAAATACTTGCGATATAAGTGATATAGCTTCAAAAGCAGGATGAACAAACGAGGTAGCTTCAATTCTATGCGGAACATATGATTTAGCTTCAAATCAATGCGAAGTAGAAGGCTTAGCTTCAAATCAATGCGAAACAAATGGTTTAGCTACAAATACTTGTGATATACAATATTTAGCTACAACTGCATGCGAAACAAACGAGTTAGCTTCAAATCCATGCGAAACACATGATTTAGCTTCAAATCAATGCGATGTAGAAGGTTTAGCATCAAATCCATGCGATACAAATGATTGAGCTTCAAATACTTGTGATATACAATATTTAGCTACAACTGCATGCGAAACAAACGAGTTAGCTTCAAATCCATGCGAAACACATGATTTAGCTTCAAATCAATGCGATGTAGAAGGATTAGCTTCAAATTCATGCGAAACAAATGGTTTAGTTACAAATACTTGTGATATACATTATTTAGCTACAACTGCATGCGAAACAAACGAGTTAGCTTCAAATCCATGCGAAACACATGATTTAGCTTCAAATCAATGCGATGTAGAAGGTTCAGCTTCAAATCCATGCAACGCACATGATTTAGCTTCAAATCAATGCGATGTAGAAGGTTTAGCTTCAAATCCATGCGAAACAAATGATTTAGCTTCAAATCAATGCGAAGTAGAAGGCTTAGCTTCAAAGCCATGCTAAACAAATGGTTTAGGTTCAAATCAATGCGAAGTAGAAGGCCTAGCTTCAAATCCATGCGAAACAAATGGTTTAGCTACAAATACTTGTGATATACAATATTTAGCTACAACTGCATGCGAAACAAACGAGTTAGCTTCAAATCCATGCGAAACACATGATTTAGCTTCAAATCAATGCGCTCTAGAAGGTTTAGCTTCAAATCCATGCGAAACAAATGATTGAGCTTCAAACACTTGAGATATATGTGGTATATTTTCAACTGCATGCGAAACAAACGAGTTACCTTCAAATCCACGCGAAACACATGATTTAGCTTCAAATCAATTTGATGTAGAAGGTTTAGCTTCAAATCCATGCGAAACAAATGATTTAGCTTCAAATCAATGCGAAGTAGAAGGCTTAGCTTCAAATCCATGCGAAACAAATGGTTTAGCTACAAATACTTGTGATATACATTATTTAGCTACAACTGCCTGTGAAACAAACAAGTTAGCTTCAAATCCATGCGAAACACATGATTTAGCTTCAAATCAATGCGATGTAGAAGGTTTAGCTTCAAATCCATGCGATAAACAAGATTTAGCTTCAAATCAATGCGATGTAGAAGGTTCAGCTTCAAATCCATGCGACGCATATGATTTAGCTTCAAATACTTGCGATATAAGTGATATAGCTTCAAAAGCTGGAGGAACAAACGAGGTAGCTTCAATTCTATGCGAAACAAATGATTTAGCTTCAAATCAATGCGATGTAGAAGGTTTAGCTTCAAATCCATGCGAACCAAATGATTGAGCTTCAAACACTTGGGATAAAGGTGATATAGCTTCAACTGCATGCGAAACAAACGAGTTACCTTCAAATCCACTCGAAACACATGATTTAGCTTCAAATCAATGCGATGTAGAAGGTTTAGCTTCAAATCCATGCGAAACAAATGATTTAGCTTCAAATCAATGCGAAGTAGAAGGCTTAGCTTCAAATCCATGCGAAACAAATGGTTTAGCTAGAAATACTTGTGATATACATTATTTAGCTACAACTGCTTGCGAAACAAATGAGTTAGCTTCAAATCCATGCGAAACACATGATTCAGATGCAAATCAATGCGACGTAGAAGGCTTAGCTCCAAATCCATGCGAAACGAATGATTTAGCTTCAAATACTTACCAATATAAGGGATACTGCTTCAAATGCATGCGAAACAAACGAGAAAGCTTCAAATACTTGCGATATAAATGAAACAACTTCAAATGCAGACAAAACAACCGAGTTAGCTTCACATCCGTGCGAAACAAATGTTTTAGCTACAAATACTTGCGATATAAGTGATATAGCTTCAAAAGCAGGATGAACAAACGAGGTAGCTTCAATTCTATGCGAAACATATGATTCAGCTTCAAATCAATGCGAAGTAGAAGGCTTAGCTTCAAATCCATGCGAAACAAATGGTTTAGCTACAAATACTTGTGATATACATTATTTAGCTACAACTGCATGCGAAACAAACGAGTCAGCTTCAGATCCATGCGAAACACATGATTTAGTTGCAAAACAATGCGATGTAGAGGGGTTAGCTTCAAATCCATGCGAAACAAATGATTTAACTTCAAATCAATGCGAAGTAGAAGGCTTAGCTTCAAATCCATGCGATGCAAATGATTGAGCTTCAAGCACTAGGGAAAAAGGTGATATAGCTTCAACTGCATGTGAAACAAACGAGTTGCCTTCTAATCCACGCGAAACAAATGATTTAGCTTCAAATCAATTTGATGTAGAAGGTTTAGCTTCAAATCCATGCGAAACAAATGATTTAGCTTCAAATCAATGCGAAGTAGAAGGCTTAGCTTCAAATCCATGCGAAACAAATGGTTTAGCTACAAATACTTGTCATATACATTATTTAGCTACAACTGCATGCGAAACAAACGAGTCAGCTTCAAATCCATGCGAAACACATAATTTAGCTTCAAATCAATTCGATGTAGAAGGTTTAGCTTCAAATCCATGCGATTTACAAGATTTAGCTTCAAATCTATGCGATGTAGAAGGTTCAGCTTCAAATCCATGCGAAACAAATGATTGTGTTTCAAACACTTGGGATATAGGTGATATAGCTTCAACTACATGCGAAACAAACGAGTTACCATCAAATCCACGCGAAACACATGATTTAGCTTCAAATCAATTTGATGTAGAAGGTTTAGCTTCAAATCCATGCGAAACAAATGATTTAGCTTCAAATCAATGCGAAGTAGAAGGCTTAGCTTCAAATCCATGCGAAACGAATGGTTTAGCTACAAATACTTGTGATATACATTATTTAGCTACAACTGCCTGCGAAACAAACGAGTTAGCTTCAAGTCCATGCGAAACACATGATTTTACTTCAAATCAATGCGATGTAGAAGGTTTAGCTTCAAATCCATGCGAAACAAATGATTGAGCTTCAAACACTTGGGATATAGTTGGTATAGCTTCAACTGCATGCGAAACAAACGAGTTACCTTCAAATTCACGCGAAATACATGAGTTAGCTTCAAATCAATGTGATGTAGAAGGTTTAGCTTCAAATCCATGCGAAAGAAATGATTGAGCTTCAAACACTTGGGATAAAGGTGATATAGCTTCAACTGCATGCGAAACAAACGAGTTACCTTCAAATCCACGCGAAACACATGATTTAGCTTCAAATCAATGCGAAACACACGATTTAGCTTCAAAAGAATGCGATGTAGACGGTTTAGCTTCAAATCCATGCGAATCATATGATTTAGCTTCAAATACTTGTGATATACATGATATAGCTTCAAATGCAGGCGGAAAAAACGAGTTAGCTTCAAATCCATGCGAAAGACATCATTCAGCTTCAAATCAATACGAAGTAGAAGGTTTTGCTTCAAATCCATGCTAAGCAAATGATTTAGCTTCAAACATTTGGGGTATAAGTGATATAGCTTCAAATGCACACTAATCAAACGAGTTAGCTTCAAATCCATGCGAAACACACGATCTAGGTGCATATCAATGCGATGTAGAAGGTTTAGCTTCAAATCCATGCGATACACAAGATTTAGCCTCAAATCAATGCGATGTAGAAGGTTCAGCTTCAAATCCATGCGACACATATGATTTAGTTTCAGATACTTGCGATATAAGTGATATAGCTTCAAAAGCTGGAGGAACAAACGAGGTAGCTTCAATTCCATGTGAAACAAATGATTCAGCTTCAAATCAATGCGAAGTAGAAGGCTTAGCTTCAAATCCATGCGAAACAAATGATTTAGCTACAAATACTTGTGATATACTTTATTAAGCTACAACTGCATGCGAAACAAACGAGTTAGAGTCAAATCCATGCGAAACACATGATTTAGCTTCAAATCCATGGGTTGTAGAAGGTTTAGCTTCAAATCCATGCGAAACACATTATTTAGGTGTAAATCAGTGCGAAGTAGAAGGCTCAGGTTCAAAGCCATGCGATTCAAATGGTTCATCTTCAAATACTTGTGAAAGACATGATTTAGTTTCAACTGCATGCGAAACAAACGAGTTACCTTCAAATCCACGAGAAACACATAATTTAGCTTCAAATCAATGCGAAGTAGCAGGTTTAGCTTCAAATCCATGCGAAACAAATGATTGAGCTTCCTACACTTGGGATATAGGTGATATAGCTTCAACTGCATGCGAAACAAATGAGTTACATTCAAATCCAAGCGAAATACATAATTTAGCTTCAAATCAATGCCATGTAGAAGGTTTAGCTTCAAATCCAATCGAAACACATGATTTAGCTTCAAATACTTGCGATATAAGTGATATAGTTTCAAATGCAGGAGAAACGAACGAGTTAGCTTCAAATCCATGCGAAACACATGATTCAGCTGCAAATCAATGCGATGTAGAAGGCTTAGATTCAAATCCATGCAAAACACGTGATTTAGGATCCAATCAATGCGAAGTAGAAGCCTTAGCTTCAAATCCATGCGAAACAAATGCTTTAGCTTCAAATACTTGCGATATAAATGATATAGCTTCAAATACAGGAGAAACAAACGAGTTAGCATCAAATCCATGCAATACTCACGATTTAGCTTCAATTCAATGCCAAGTAGAAGGCTTTGCTTCAAATCTATGCGAATCAATTGTATAGCTGCAAATACTTGTGATATACATGATTTAGTTTCAACTGCATGCGAAAAAAACGAGTTCGCTCCAAATCCATTCGATACACAATATTTAGCGTCAAATCAATGCGAAGTAGAAGGCAGAGCTTCAAATCCATGCGATTCAAATGGTTCATCTTCAAATACTTGTGAAAGACATGATTTAGCTTCAACTGCATGCGAAACAAACGAGTTAGTTTCAAATCCATGGGATGTATAAGGTTTAGCTTCAAATCCATGCGATACAAATGATTAAGCTTCAAACACTTGGGATAAAGGTGAGATAGCTTCAGCTGCATGCGAAACAAACGAGTTACCTTCAAATCCACGCGAAACACATGATTTAGCTTCAAATCAAATTGATGTAGAAGGTTTAGCTTCAAATCCATGCGAAACAAATGATTGAGTTTCAAACACTTGGGATATAAGTGCTATATTTTCAACTGCATGCGAAACAAACGAGTTACCTTCAAATCCACGCGAAACACATGATTTAGCTTCAAATCAATTTGATGTAGAAGGTTTAGCTTCAAATCCATGCGAAACAAATGATTTAGCTTCAAATCAATGCGAAGTAGAAAGCATAGCTTCAAATGCATGCGAAACAAATGGTTTAGCTACAAATACTTGTGATATACATTGTTTAGCTACAAACTGCATGCGAAACAAACGAGTTAGCTTCAAATCAATGTGAAACACACGATTTAGCTTCAAATCAATACGAAGTAGAAGGCTTAGATTCAAATCCATGCGAAACAAATGGTTTAGCATCAAATACTTGTGATATACGTTATTTAGATTTAACAGTATGCGCAACGAAAGAGTTATTGATTTAGCACATTAAACACATATGATTTAGCTTCAAATACTTGCGATATAAATGAAGTAACTTCAAATGCTGAGGATACAATCAAGTTCGCTTCAAATCCATGCAAAACACATGATTAAGCTTCAAATCCATGGGCAACACATGATTTAGGTTCATTGTCATGGTAAACACATGATTTAGCTTCACATACATGCGAAACAAATGGTTTAGCTTCAAATACTTGTCATATACATGATATATCTCCAACTGCATGCGAAACAAAAGAGTTAGCTTCAAATCCATCCGAAAGACATGATTCAGCATCAAATCAGTGTGAAGTAGAAGGCTTAGCATTAAATCCCGTGCGAATCAAATGGTTTAGATTCAAATACTTGTGATATAAATGATTTAGCTTCAACTGCACGCGACACAAACGAGTTAGCTTCAAATCCATGCGAAACACATGATTCAGAAGCAAATCAATGCGATGTAGAAGGTTTAGCTTCAAATCCATGCCAAACACATGACTTAGCTTCAAATCCATGGGATGTAGAAGGTTTAGCTTCAAATCCATGCGAAACGAATGATTTAGCATCAAATACTTGCGAATATAAGTGATATAGTTTCAAATGCAGGCGAAACAAACGAGTTAGCTTCAGATCCATGCGAAACACATGATTTAGATGCAAATCAATGCGATGTAGAAGGTTTAGCTTCAAATCCATGCGATACACAAGATTTAGCTACAAATCAATGCGATGTGGAAAGTTCAGCTTCAAATCCATGCGCACATGATTTAGCTTCAAATACTTGCGATATAAGTGATATAGCTTCAAAATCTGGAGGAACAAACCAAGTAGCTTCAATTCCATGCGAAACAAATGATTTAGCTTCAAATCAATGGGAAGTAGAGGGCTTAGCTTCAAATCCATGCGAAACACATGATTTAGCTTCAAATCAATGCGAAGTAGAAGGCTTAGCTTCAAATCCATGCGAAACAAATGGTTTAGCTACAAATACTTGTGATATACTTTATTAAGCTACAACTGCATGCGAAACAAACGAGTTAGAGTCAAATCCATGCGAAACACATGATTTAGCTTCAAATCCATGGGTTGTAGAAGGTTTAGCTTCAAATCCATGCGAAACACATTATTTAGGTGTAAATCAGTGCGAAGTAGAAGGCTCAGGTTCAAAGCCATGCGATTCAAATGGTTCATCTTCAAATACTTGTGAAAGACATGATTTAGTTTCAACTGCATGCGAAACAAACGAGTTACCTTCAAATCCACGCGAAACACATAATTTAGCTTCAAATCAATGCGAAGTATCAGGTTTAGCTTCAAATCCATGCGAAACAAATGATTGAGCTTCCTACACTTGGGATATAGGTGATATAGCTTCAACTGCATGCGAAACAAATGAGTTACATTCAAATCCAAGCGAAATACATAATTTAGCTTCAAATCAATGCCATGTAGAAGGTTTAGCTTCAAATCCAATCGAAACACATGATTTAGCTTCAAATACTTTCGATATAAGTGATATAGTTTCAAATGCAGGAGAAACGGACGAGTTAGCTTCAAATCCATGCGAAACACATGATTCAGCTGCAAATCAATGCGATGTAGAAGGCTTAGATTCAAATCCATGCAAAACACGTGATTTAGGATCCAATCAATGCGAAGTAGAAGCATTAGCTTCAAATCCATGCGAAACAAATGCTTTAGCTTCAAATACTTGCGATATAAATGATATAGCTTCAAATACAGGAGAAACAAACGGGTTAGCTTCAAATCCATGCAAAACACGTGATTTAGGATCCAATCAATGCGAAGTAGAAGATTTAGCTTCAAATCCATGCGAAACAAATGATTTAGCTTCAAATCAATGCGAAGTAGAAGGCTTAGCTTCAAAGCCATGCTAAACAAATGGTTTAGGTTCAAATCAATGCGAAGTAGAAGGCCTAGCTTCAAATCCATGCGAAACAAATGGTTTCGCTACAAATACTTGTGATATACAATATTTAGCTACAACTGCATGCGAAACAAACGAGTTAGCTTCAAATCCATGCGAAACACATGATTTAGCTTCAAATCAATGCGATCTAGAAGGTTTAGCTTCAAATCCATGCGAAACAAATGATTGAGCTTCAAACACTAGGGATATATGAGGTATATTTTCAACTGCATGCGAAACAAACGAGTTACCTTCAAATCCACGCGAAACACATGATTTAGCTTCAAATCAATTTGATGTAGAAGGTTTAGCTTCAAATCCATGCGAAACAAATGATTTAACTTCAAATCAATGCGAAGTAGAAGGCTTAGCTTCAAATCCATGCGAAACAAATGGTTTAGCTACAAATACTTGTGATATACATTATTTAGCTACAACTGCCTGTGAAACAAACAAGTTAGCTTCAAATCCATGCGAAACACATGATTTAGCTTCAAATCAATCCGATGTAGAAGGTTTAGCTTCAAATCCATGCGATACACAAGATTTAGCTTCAAATCAATGCGATGTAGAAGGTTCAGCTTCAAATCCATGCGACGCATATGATTTAGCTTCAAATACTTGCGATATAAGTGATATTGCTTCAAAAGCTGGAGGAACAAACGAGGTAGCTTCAATTCTATGCGAAACAAATGATTTAGCTTCAAATCAATGCGATGTAGAAGGTTTAGCTTCAAATCCATGCGAAACAAATGATTGAGCTTCAAACACTTGGGATATAGGTGATATAGCTTCAACTGCATGCGAAACAAATGAGTTACATTCAAATCCATGCGAAACAAATGATTTAGCTTAAAATCAATGCGAAGTAGAAGGCTTAGCTTCAAATCCATGCGAAACAAATGGTTTAGCTACAAATACTTGTGATATACATTATTTAGCTACAACTGCCTGTGAAACAAACGAGTTAGCTTCAAATCCATGCGAAACACATGATTTAGCTTCAAATCAATGCGATGTAGAAGATTTAGCTTCAAATCCATGCGATACACAAGATTTAGCTTCAAATCAATGCGATGTAGAAGGTTCAGCTTCAAATCCATGCGACGCATATGATTTAGCTTCAAATACTTGCGATATAAGTGATATAGCTTCAAAAGCTGGAGGAACAAACGAGGTAGCTTCAATTCTATGCGAAACAAATGATTTAGCTTCAAATCAATGCGAAGTAGAAGGCTTAGCTTCAAATCCATGCGAAACAAATGGTTTAGCTAGAAATACTTGTGATATACATTATTTAGCTACAACTGCATGCGAAACAAATGAGTTAGCTTCAAATCCATGCGAAACACATGATTCAGATGCAAATCAATGCGACGTAGAAGGCTTAGCTCCAAATCCATGCGAAACGAATGATTTAGCTTCAAATACTTGCGAATATAAGGGATACTGCATCAAATGCATGCGAAACAAACGAGAAAGCTTCAAATACTTGCGATATAAATGAAACAACTTCAAATGCAGACAAAACAAACGAGTTAGCTTCACATCCGTGCGAAACAAATGATTTACATTCAAATACTTGCGATATAAGTGATATAGCTTCAAATGCAGGAGAGACAAACGAGTTAGCTTCAAATCCATGCGAAACACATGATTTAGCTTCAAATCAATGCGATGTAGAAGGTTTAGCTTCAAATCCATGCGATACACAAGATTTAGCTTCAAATCAATGTGACGTAGTAGGTTCAGCTTCAAATCCATGCGACACATATGATTTAGCTTCAAATACTTGCGATATAACTGATATAGCTTCAAAAGCAGGAGGAACAAACGAGGTAGCTTCAATTCTATGCGAAACAAATGGTTTAGCTACAAATAATTGTGATATACATTATTTAGCTACAACTGCCTGCGAAACAAACGAGTTAGCTTCAAGTCCATGCGAAACACATGATTTAACTTCAAATCAATGCGATGTAGAAGGTTTAGCTTCAAATCCATGCGAAACAAATGATTGAGCTTCAAACACTTGGGATATAGTTGGTATAGCTTCAACTGCATGCGAAACAAACGAGTTACCTTCAAATTCATGCGAAATACATGAGTTAGCTTCAAATCAATGTGATGTAGAAGGTTTAGCTTCAAATCCAAGCGAAACAAATGATTTAGCTTCAAATCAATGCGAAGTAGAAGGCTTAGCTTCAAATCCATGCGCTGTAGAAGGTTCATCTTCAAATCCATGCAAAACACGTGATTTAGCTTCCTATTAATGCGAAGTAGAAGGCTTAGCTTAAAATATATGCGAAACAAATGGTTTAGCTTCAAATACTTGTGATATACTATATTTAGATTTAACTGCATGCGCAACGATCGAGTTAGCTTCAAATCCATGCGAAACACATGATTTACCTGCAAATCAATGCGATGAACAAGGTTTAGCTTCAAATCCGTGCGATGTAGAAGGTTTAGCTTCAAATCAATGCGAAACAAATGATTTAGCTTCAAATCAATGCGATGTAGTGGGTTTAGGTTCAAATCCATGCGATACACAAGATTTAGATTCAAATCAATGCGATGTAGTAAGTTCAGCTTCAAATCCATGCGACGCACATGATTTAGCTTCAAATACTTGCGATGTAGAAGGTTTAGCATCAAATCCATGCGATACAAATGATTGAGCTTCAAGCACTTGGGATAAAGGTGATATAGCCTCAACTGCATGCGAAACAAACGAGTTGCCTTCTAATCCACGCGAAACACATGATTTAGCTTCAAATCAATTTGATGTAGAAGGTTTAGCTTCAAATCCATGCGAAACAAATGATTTAGCTTCAAATCAATGCGAAGTAGAAGGCTTAGCTTCAAATCAATGCGAAACAAATGGTTTAGCTACCAATACTTGTGATATACATTATTTAGCTACAACTGCATGCGAAACAAACGAGTTAGCTTCAAATCCATGCGAAACACATGATTTAGCTTCAAATCAATGCGGTGTAGAAGGTTTAGCTTCAAATCCATGCGAAACAAATGATTTAGCTTCAAATCAATGCGAAGTAGAAGGCTTAGCTTCAAATCCATGCGCTGTAGAAGGTTCATCTTCAATCCATGCAAAACACGTGATTTAGCTTCCTATTAATGCGAAGTAGAAGGCTTAGCTTAAAATATATGCGAAACAAATGTTTTAGCTTCAAATACTTGTGATATACGTTATTTAGATTTAACTGCATGCGCAACGATCGAGTTAGCTTCAAATCCATGCGAAACACATGATTTACCTGCAAATCAATGCGATGTACAAGGTTTAGCTTCAAATCCGTGCGATGTAGAAGGTTTAGCTTCAAATCCATGCGAAACAAATGATTTAGCTTCAAATCAATGCGATGTAGAGGGTTTAGGTTCAAATCCATGCGATACACAAGATTTAGATTCAAATCAATGCGATGTAGAAAGTTCAGCTTCAAATCCATGCGACGCACATGATTTAGCTTCAAATACTTGCGATATAAGTGATATAGCTTCAAAAGTTGGAGGAACAAACGAAGTAGTTTCAATTCCATGCGAAACAAATGATTTAGCTTCAAATCAATGCGAAGTAGAGGGATTAGCTTCAAATCCATGCGAAACAAATGGTTTAGCTACAAATACTTGTGATATACATTATTTAGCTACAACTGCATACGAAACAAACGAGTTAGCTTCAAATACATGGGAAACACATGATTTAGCTTCAAATCAATGCGATGTAGAAGGTTTAGCATCAAATCCATGCGATACAAATGATTGAGCTTCAAGCACTTGGGATAAAGGTGATATAGCCTCAACTGCATGCGAAACAAACGAGTTACCTTCTAATCCACGCGAAACACATGATTTAGCTTCAAATCAATTTGATGTAGAAGGTTTAGCTTCAAATCCATGCGAAACAAATGATTTAGCTTCAAATCAATGCGAAGTAGAAGGCTTAGCTTCAAATCCATGCGAAACAAATGATTGAGCTTCAAACACTTGGGATAAAGGTGATATAGCTTCAACTGCATGCGAAACAAACGAGAAAGCTTCAAATACTTGCGATATAAATGAAACAACTTCAAATGCAGACAAAACAAACGAGTTAGCTTCACATCCGTGCGAAACAAATAATTTACATTCAAATACTTGCGATGTAAGTGATATAGCTTCAAATGCAGGAGAGACAAACGAGTTAGCTTCAAATCCATGCGAAACACATGATTTAGCTTCAAATCAATGCGATGTAGAAGGTTTAGCTTCAAATCCATGCGATACACAAGATTTAGCTTCAAATCAATGCGACGTAGAAGGTTCAGCTTCAAATCCATGCGACACATATGATTTAGCTTCAAATACTTGCGATATAACTGATATAGCTTCAAAAGCAGGAGGAACAAACGAGGTAGCTTCAATTCTATGCGAAACAAATGATTTAGCTTCAAATCAATGCGAAGTAGAAGGCGTAGCTTCAAATCCATGCGAAACAAATGGTTTAGCTACAAATACTTGTGATATACATTATTTAGCTACAACTGCCTGCGAAACAAACGAGTTAGCTTCAAGTCCATGCGAAACACATGATTTAACTTCAAATCAATGCGATGTAGAAGGTTTAGCTTCAAATCCATGCGAAACAAATGACTGAGCATCAAACACTTGGGATATAGTTGGTATAGCTTCAACTGCATGCGAAACAAACGAGTTACCTTCAAATTCACGCGAAATACATGAGTTAGCTTCAAATCAATGTGATGTAGAAGGTTTAGCTTCAAATCCATGCGAAACATATGATTGAGCTTCAAACACTTGGGATAAAGGTGATATAGCTTCAACTGCATGCGAAACAAACGAGTTACCTTCAAATCCACGCGAAACACATGATTTAGCTTCAAATCAATGCGATGTAGAAGGTTTAGCTTCAAATCCATGCGAAACAAATGATTTAGCTTCAAATCAATGCGAAGTAGAAGGCTTAGCTTCAAATCCATGCGCTGTAGAAGGTTCATCTTCAAATCCATGCAAAACACGTGATTTAGCTTCCTATTAATGCGAAGTAGAAGGCTTAGCTTAAAATATATGCGAAACAAATGGTTTAGCTTCAAATACTTGTGATATACATTATTTAGTTACAACTGCATGCGAAACAAACGAGTTAGCTTCAAATCCATGCGAAACACATGATTTAGCATCAAATCAATGCGGTGTAGAAGGTTTAGCTTCAAATCCATGCGATTTACAAGATTTAGCTTCAAATCAATGCGATGTAGAAGGTTCAGCTTCAAATCCATGCGACACATATGATTTAGCTTCAAATACTTGCGATATCAGTGATATAGATTCAAAAGCAGGAGGGACAAACGATGTAGCTTTAAATACATGGGATACACATGATTTAGCTTCAAATCAATGCAATGTAGAAGGTTTAGCTTCAAATCCATGCGAAACAAATGATTTAGCTTCAAATCAATGCGAAGTAGAAGGCTTAGCTTCAATGCCATGCTAAACAAATGGTTTAGCTACAAATACTTGTGATATACATTATTTAGCTACAACTGCATTCGAAACAAACGAGTCAGCCTCAGATCCATGCGAAAGACATGATTTAGTTGCAACACAATGCGATGTAGAGGGTTTAGCTTCAAATCCATGCGATACACAAGATTTAGCTTCAAATCAATGCGATGTAGAAGGTTTAGCTTCAAATCCATGCGATGTAGAAGGTTCATCTTCAAATCCATGCAAAACACGTGATTTAGCTTCCTATTAATGCGAAGTAGAAGGCTTAGCTTAAAATCTATGCGAAACAAATGGTTTAGCATCAAATACTTGTGATATACGTTATTTAGATTTAACTGCATGCGCAACGATCGAGTTAGCTTCAAATCCATGCGAAACACATGATTTACCTGCAAATCAATGCGATGTACAAGGTTTAGCTTCAAATCCGTGCGATGTAGAAGGTTTAGCTTCAAATCCATGCAAAACACGTGATTTAGCTGCTATTAATGCGAAGTAGAAGGCTTAGCTTAAAATCTATGCGAAACAAATGGTTTAGCTTCAAATACTTGTGATATACGTTATTTAGATTTAACTGCATGCGCAACGATCGAGTTAGCTTCAAATCCATGCGAAACACATGATGTACCTGCAAATCAATGCGATGTACAAGGTTTAGCTTCAAATCCGTGCGATGTAGAAGGTTTAGATTCAAATCCATGCGAAACAAATGATTTAGCTTCAAATCAATGCGATGTAGAGGGTTTAGCTTCAAATCCATGCGATACACAAGATTTAGATTCAAATCAATGCGATGTAGAAAGTTCAGCTTCAAATCCATGCGACGCACATGATATAGCTTCAAATACTTCCGATATAAGTGATATAGCTTCAAAAGCTGGAGGAACAAACGAAGTAGCTTCAAATCCATGCGAAACACATGATTTAGCTTCAAATCAATGCGATGTAGAAGGTTTAGCATCAAATCCATGCGATACAAATGATTGAGCTTCAAACACTTGGGATAAAGGTGATATAGCTTCAACTGCATGAGAAAACAAACGAGTTGCTTACAAATCCACGCGAAACACATGATTTAGCTTCAAATCAATGCGATCTAGAAGGTTTAGCTTCAAATCCATGCGAAACAAATGATTTAGCTTCAAATCAATGCGAAGTAGCAGGCTTAGCTTCAAATCCATGCGAAACAAATGGTTTAGCTACAAATACTTGTGATATACAATATTTAGCTACAACTGCATGCGAAACAAACGAGTTAGCTTCAAAGCCATGCGAAACACGTGATTTAGCTTCAAATCAATGCGATGTAGAAGGTTTAGCATCAAATCCATGCGATACAAATGATTGAGCTTCAAACACTTGGGATAAAGGTGATATAGCTTCAACTGCATGAGAAAACAAACGAGTTGCCTTCAAATCCACGCGAAACACATGATTTAGCTTCAAATCAATGCAAAACACGTGATTTAGATTCCTATTAATGCGAAGTAGAAGGCTTAGCTTAAAATCTATGCGAATTTAACTGCATGCGCAACGATCGAGTTAGCTTCAAATCCATGCGAAACACATGATTTACCTGCAAATCAATGCGATGTACAAGGTTTAGCTTCAAATCCGTGCGATGTAGAAGGTTTAGCTTCAAATCCATGCGAAACAAATGATTCAGCTTCAAATCAATGCGATGTAGAGGGTTTAGTTTCAAATCCAAGCGATACACAAGATATAGATTCAAATCAATGCGATGTAGAAAGTTCAGCTTCAAATCCATGCGGCGCACATGATTTAGCTTCAAATACTTGCGATATAAGTGATATAGCTTCAAAAGCTGGAGGAACAAACGAAGTAGCTTCAATTCCATGCGAAACAAATGGTTTAGCTACAAATACTTGTGATATACAATATTTAGTTACAACTGCATGCGAATCAAACGAGTTAGCTTCAAATCCATGCAAATCAAATGACTTAGCTTCAAATCAATGCGAAGTAGAAGGCTTAGCTCCAAATCCATGCGAAACAAATGTTTTAGCTACAAATACTTGCGATATAAGTGATATAGCTTCAAAAGCAGGATGAACAAACGAGGTAGCTTCAATTCGATGCGAAACATATGATTTAGCTTCAAATCAATGCGAAGTAGAAGGCTTAGCTTCAAATCCATGCGAAACAAATGGTTTAGCTACAAATACTTGTGATATACAATATTTAGCTACAACTGCATGCGAAACAAACGAGTTAGCTTCAAATCCATGCGAAACAAACGATTTAGCTTCAAATCAATGCGAAGTAGAAGGCTTAGCTTCAAAGCCATGCTAAACAAATGGTTTAGGTTCAAATCAATGCGAAGTAGAAGGCTTAGCTTCAAATCCATGGGAAACAAATGGTTTAGCTAGAAATACTTGTGATATACATTTTTTAGCTACAACTGCATGCGAAACAAATGTGTTAGCTTCAAATCCATGCGGCACACATGATTTAGCTTCAAATCAATGCGATGTAGAAGGTTTAGCTTCAAATCCATGCGATGTAGAAGGTTCATCTTCAAATCCATGCAAAACACGTGATTTAGCTTCCTATTAATGCGAAGTAGAAGGCTTAGCTTAAAATCTATGCGAAACAAATGGTTTAGCTTCAAATACTTGTGATATACGTTATTTAGATTTAACTGCATGCGCAACGATCGAGTTAGCTTCAAATCCATGCGAAACACATGATGTACCTGCAAATCAATGCGATGTACAAGGTTTAGCTTCAAATCCGTGCGATGTAGAAGGTTTAGATTCAAATCCATGCGACGCACATGATATAGCTTCAAATACTTGCGATATAAGTGATATAGCTTCAAAAGCTGGAGGAACAAACGAAGTAGCTTCAAATCCATGCGAAACACATGATTTAGCTTCAAATCAATGCGATGTAGAAGGTTTAGCTTCAAATCCATGCAAAACACGTGATTTAGCTTGCTATTAATGCGAAGTAGAAGGCTTAGCTTAAAATCTATGCGAAACAAATGGTTTAGCTTCAAATACTTGTGATATACGTTATTTAGATTTAACTGCATGCGCAACGATCGAGTTAGCTTCAAATCCATGCGAAACACATGATTTACCTGCAAATCAATGCGATGTACAAGGTTTAGCTTCAAATCCGTGCGATGTAGAAGGTTTAGCTTCAAATCCATGCAAAACACGTGATTTAGCTTGCTATTAATGCGAAGTAGAAGGCTTAGCTTAAAATCTATGCGAAACAAATGGTTTAGCTTCAAATACTTGTGATATACGTTATTTAGATTTAACTGCATGCGCAACGATCGAGTTAGCTTCAAATCCATGCGAAACACATGATGTACCTGCAAATCAATGCGATGTACAAGGTTTAGCTTCACATCCGTGCGATGTAGAAGGTTTAGATTCAAATCCATGCGACGCACATGATATAGCTTCAAATACTTGCGATATAAGTGATATAGCTTCAAAAGCTGGAGGAACAAACGAAGTAGCTTCAAATCCATGCGAAACACATGATTTAGCTTCAAATCAATGCGATGTAGAAGGTTTAGCATCAAATCCATGCGATACAAATGATTGAGCTTCAAACACTTGGGATAAAGGTGATATAGCTTCAACTGCATGAGAAAACAAACGAGTTGCTTACAAATCCACGCGAAACACATGATTTAGCTTCAAATCAATGCGATCTAGAAGGTTTAGCTTCAAATCCATGCGAAACAAATGATTTAGCTTCAAATCAATGCGAAGTAGTAGGCTTAGCTTCAAATCCATGCGAAACAAATGGTTTAGCTACAAATACTTGTGATATACATTATTTAGCTACAACTACCTGCGAAACAAACGAGTTAGCTTCAAGTCCATGCGAAACACATGATTTAACTTCAAATCAATGCGATGTAGAAGGTTTAGCTTCAAATCCATGCGAAACAAATGATTGAGCTTCAAACACTTGGGATATAGTTGGTATAGCTTCAACTGCATGCGAAACAAACGAGTTACCTTCAAATTCACGCGAAATACATGAGTTAGCTTCAAATCAATGTGATGTAGAAGGTTTAGCTTCAAATCCATGCGAAACAAATGATTGAGCTTCAAACACTTGGGATAAAGGTGATATAACTTCAACTGCATGCGAAACAAACGAGTTACCTTCAAATCCACGCGAAACACATGATTTAGCTTCAAATCAATGCGATGTAGAAGGTTTAGCTTCAAATCCATGCGAAACAAATGTTTTAGCTACAAATACTTGCGATATAAGTGATATAGCTTCAAAAGCAGGATGAACAAACGAGGTAGCTTCAATTCTATGCGGAACATATGATTTAGCTTCAAATCAATGCGAAGTAGAAGGCTTAGCTTCAAATCAATGCGAAACAAATGGTTTAGCTACAAATACTTGTGATATACAATATTTAGCTACAACTGCATGCGAAACAAACGAGTTAGCTTCAAAGCCATGCGAAACACGTGATTTAGCTTCAAATCAATGCGATGTAGAAGGTTTAGCATCAAATCCATGCGATACAAATGATTGAGCTTCAAACACTTGGGATAAAGGTGATATAGCTTCAACTGCATGAGAAAACAAACGAGTTGCCTTCAAATCCACGCGAAACACATGATTTAGCTTCAAATCAATGCAAAACACGTGATTTAGATTCCTATTAATGCGAAGTAGAAGGCTTAGCTTAAAATCTATGCGAATTTAACTGCATGCGCAACGATCGAGTTAGCTTCAAATCCATGCGAAACACATGATTTACCTGCAAATCAATGCGATGTACAAGGTTTAGCTTCAAATCCGTGCGATGTAGAAGGTTTAGCTTCAAATCCATGCGAAACAAATGATTCAGCTTCAAATCAATGCGATGTAGAGGGTTTAGTTTCAAATCCATGCGATACACAAGATATAGATTCAAATCAATGCGATGTAGAAAGTTCAGTTTCAAATCCATGCGACGCACATGATTTAGCTTCAAATACTTGCGATATAAGTGATATAGCTTCAAAAGCTGGAGGAACAAACGAAGTAGCTTCAATTCCATGCGAAACAAATGGTTTAGCTACAAATACTTGTGATATACATTATTTAGCTACAACTGCATGCGAAACAAACGAGTTAGCTTCAAATCCATGCAAATCAAATGACTTAGCTTCAAATCAATGCGAAGTAGAAGGCTTAGCTCCAAATCCATGCGAAACAAATGTTTTAGCTACAAATACTTGCGATATAAGTGATATAGCTTCAAAAGCAGGATGAACAAACGAGGTAGCTTCAATTCGATGCGAAACATATGATTTAGCTTCAAATCAATGCGAAGTAGAAGGCTTAGCTTCAAATCCACGCGAAACACATGATTTAGCTTCAAATCAATGCAAAACACGTGATTTAGATTCCTATTAATGCGAAGTAGAAGGCTTAGCTTAAAATCTATGCGAATTTAACTGCATGCGCAACGATCGAGTTAGCTTCAAATCCATGCGAAACACATGATTTACCTGCAAATCAATGCGATGTACAAGGTTTAGCTTCAAATCCGTGCGATGTAGAAGGTTTAGCTTCAAATCCATGCGAAACAAATGATTCAGCTTCAAATCAATGCGATGTAGAGGGTTTAGTTTCAAATCCATGCGATACACAAGATATAGATTCAAATCAATGCGATGTAGAAAGTTCAGCTTCAAATCCATGCGACGCACATGATTTAGCTTCAAATACTTGCGATATAAGTGATATAGCTTCAAAAGCTGGAGGAACAAACGAAGTAGCTTCAATTCCATGCGAAACAAATGGTTTAGCTACAAATACTTGTGATATACATTATTTAGCTACAACTGCATGCGAAACAAACGAGTTAGCTTCAAATCCATGCAAATCAAATGACTTAGCTTCAAATCAATGCGAAGTAGAAGGCTTAGCTCCAAATCCATGCGAAACAAATGTTTTAGCTACAAATACTTGCGATATAAGTGATATAGCTTCAAAAGCAGGATGAACAAACGAGGTAGCTTCAATTCGATGCGAAACATATGATTTAGCTTCAAATCAATGCGAAGTAGAAGGCTTAGCTTCAAATCCATGCGAAACAAATGGTTTAGCTACAAATACTTGTGATATACAATATTTAGCTACAACTGCATGCGAAACAAACGAGTTAGCTTCAAATCCATGCGAAACAAACGATTTAGCTTCAAATCAATGCGAAGTAGAAGGCTTAGCTTCAAAGCCATGCTAAACAAATGGTTTAGGTTCAAATCAATGCGAAGTAGAAGGCTTAGCTTCAAATCCATGGGAAACAAATGGTTTAGCTAGAAATACTTGTGATATACATTTTTTAGCTACAACTGCATGCGAAACAAATGTGTTAGCTTCAAATCCATGCGACACACATGATTTAGCTTCAAATCAATGCGATGTAGAAGGTTTAGCTTCAAATCCATGCGATGTAGAAGGTTCATCTTCAAATCCATGCAAAACACGTGATTTAGCTTCCTATTAATGCGAAGTAGAAGGCTTAGCTTAAAATCTATGCGAAACAAATGGTTTAGCTTCAAATACTTGTGATATACGTTATTTAGATTTAACTGCATGCGCAACGATCGAGTTAGCTTCAAATCCATGCGAAACACATGATTTACCTGCAAATCAATGCGATGTACAAGGTTTAGCTTCAAATCCGTGCGATGAAGAAGGTTTAGCTTCAAATCCATGCAAAACACGTGATTTAGCTTGCTATTAATGCGAAGTAGAAGGCTTAGCTTAAAATCTATGCGAAACAAATGGTTTAGCTTCAAATACTTGTGATATACGTTATTTAGATTTAACTGCATGCGCAACGATCGAGTTAGCTTCAAATCCATGCGAAACACATGATGTACCTGCAAATCAATGCGATGTACAAGGTTTAGCTTCAAATCCGTGCGATGTAGAAGGTTTAGATTCAAATCCATGCGACGCACATGATATAGCTTCAAATACTTGCGATATAAGTGATATAGCTTCAAAAGCTGGAGGAACAAACGAAGTAGCTTCAAATCCATGCGAAACACATGATTTAGCTTCAAATCAATGCGATGTAGAAGGTTTAGCATCAAATCCATGCGATACAAATGATTGAGCTTCAAACACTTGGGATAAAGGTGATATAGCTTCAACTGCATGAGAAAACAAACGAGTTGCTTACAAATCCACGCGAAACACATGATTTAGCTTCAAATCAATGCGATCTAGAAGGTTTAGCTTCAAATCCATGCGAAACAAATGATTTAGCTTCAAATCAATGCGAAGTAGCAGGCTTAGCTTCAAATCCATGCGAAACAAATGGTTTAGCTACAAATACTTGTGATATACATTATTTAGCTACAACTGCCTGCGAAACAAACGAGTTAGCTTCAAGTCCATGCGAAACACATGATTTAACTTCAAATCAATGCGATGTAGAAGGTTTAGCTTCAAATCCATGCGAAACAAATGATTGAGCTTCAAACACTTGGGATATAGTTGGTATAGCTTCAACTGCATGCGAAACAAACGAGTTACCTTCAAATTCACGCGAAATACATGAGTTAGCTTCAAATCAATGTGATGCAGAAGGTTTAGCATCAAATCCATGCGATACAAATGATTGAGCTTCAAACACTTGGGATAAAGGTGATATAGCTTCAACTGCATGAGAAAACAAACGAGTTGCCTTCAAATCCACGCGAAACACATGATTTAGCTTCAAATCAATGCAAAACACGTGATTTAGATTCCTATTAATGCGAAGTAGAAGGCTTAGCTTAAAATCTATGCGAATTTAACTGCATGCGCAACGATCGAGTTAGCTTCAAATCCATGCGAAAAAAATGATTTAGCTTCAACTGCATGCGAAACAAACGATTTGCCTTCTAATCCATGCGAAACAAATGATTTAGCTTCAAATCAATTTGATGTAGAAGGTTTAGCTTCAAATCCATGCGAAACAAATGATTTAGCTTCAAATCAATGCGAAGTAGAAGGCTTAGCTTCAAATCCATGCGAAACAAATGGTTTAGCTACAAATACTTGTGATATACAATATTTAGCTACAACTGCATGCGAAACAAACGAGTTAGCTTCAAATCCATGCGAAACCCATGATTTAGCTTCAAATCAATGCGATGTAGAAGGTTTAGCATCAAATCCATGCGATACAAATGATTGAGCTTCAAACACATGGGATAAAAGTGATATAGCTTCAACTGCATGCGAAAACAAACGAGTTGCCTTCAAATCCACGCGAAACACATGATTTAGCTTCAAATCAATGCAAAACACGTGATTTAGCTTCCTATTAATTCGAAGTACAAGGCTTAGCTTAAAATCTATGCGAAAGAAATGGTTTAGCTTCAAATACTTGTGATGTACGTTATTTAGATTAAACTGCATGCGCAACGATCGAGTTAGCTTCAAATCCATGCGAAACACATGATTTACCTGCAAATCAATGCGATGTACAAGGTTTAGCTTCAAATCCGTGCGATGTAGAAGGTTTAGCTTCAAATCCATGCGAAACAAATGATTTAGCTTCAAATCAATGCGATGTAGAGGGTTTAGTTTCAAATCCATGCGATACACAAGATTTAGATTCAAATCAATGCGATGTAGAAAGTTCAGCTTCAAATCCATGCGACGCACATGATTTAGCTTCAAATCAATGCTATGTAGAAGGTTTAGCTTCAAATCCATGCGAAACAAATGATTGAGCTTCAAACACTTGGGATAAAGGTGATATAACTTCAACTGCATGCGAAACAAACGAGTTACCTTCAAATCCACGCGAAACACATGATTTAGCTTCAAATCAATGCGATGTAGAAGGTTTAGCTTCAAATCCATGCGAAACAAATGTTTTAGCTACAAATACTTGCGATATAAGTGATATAGCTTCAAAAGCAGGATGAACAAACGAGGTAGCTTCAATTCTATGCGGAACATATGATTTAGCTTCAAATCAATGCGAAGTAGAAGGCTTAGCTTCAAATCAATGCGAAACAAATGGTTTAGCTACAAATACTTGTGATATACAATATTTAGCTACAACTGCATGCGAAACAAACGAGTTAGCTTCAAAGCCATGCGAAACACGTGATTTAGCTTCAAATCAATGCGATGTAGAAGGTTTAGCATCAAATCCATGCGATACAAATGATTGAGCTTCAAACACTTGGGATAAAGGTGATATAGCTTCAACTGCATGAGAAAACAAACGAGTTGCCTTCAAATCCACGCGAAACACATGATTTAGCTTCAAATCAATGCAAAACACGTGATTTAGATTCCTATTAATGCGAAGTAGAAGGCTTAGCTTAAAATCTATGCGAATTTAACTGCATGCGCAACGATCGAGTTAGCTTCAAATCCATGCGAAACACATGATTTACCTGCAAATCAATGCGATGTACAAGGTTTAGCTTCAAATCCGTGCGATGTAGAAGGTTTAGCTTCAAATCCATGCGAAACAAATGATTCAGCTTCAAATCAATGCGATGTAGAGGGTTTAGTTTCAAATCCATGCGATACACAAGATATAGATTCAAATCAATGCGATGTAGAAAGTTCAGTTTCAAATCCATGCGACGTACATGATTTAGCTTCAAATACTTGCGATATAAGTGATATAGCTTCAAAAGCTGGAGGAACAAACGAAGTAGCTTCAATTCCATGCGAAACAAATGGTTTAGCTACAAATACTTGTGATATACAATATTTAGTTACAACTGCATGCGAAACAAACGAGTTAGCTTCAAATCCATGCAAAACACATGATTTAGCTTCAAATCAATGCGATCTAGAAGGTTTAGCTTCAAATCCATGCGAAACAAATGATTGAGCTTCAAACACTTGTGATATAGGTGGTATATTTTCAACTGCATGCGAAACAAACGAGTTACCTTCAAATCCACGCGAAACACATGAGTTAGCTTCAAATCAAAGCGATGTAGAAGGTTTAGCATCAAATCCATGCGATACAAATGATTGAGCTTCGAACACTTAGGATAAAGGTGATATAGCTTCATCTGCATGGGAAACAAACTAGTTACCTTCAAATCCACGCGAAACACATGATTTAGCTTCAAATCAATTTGATGTAGAAGGTTTAGCTTCAAATCCATGCGAAAAAAATGATTTAGCTTCAACTGCATGCGAAACAAACGATTTGCCTTCTAATCCACGCGAAACAAATGATTTAGCTTCAAATCAATTTGATGTAGAAGGTTTAGCTTCAAATCCATGCGAAACAAATGATTTAGCTTCAAATCATTGCGAAGTAGAAGGCTTAGCTTCAAATCCATGCGAAACAAATGGTTTAGCTACAAATACTTGTGATATACATTATTTAGCTACAACTGCATGCGAAACAAACGAGTTAGCTTCAAATCCATGCAAATCAAATGACTTAGCTTCAAATCAATGCGAAGTAGAAGGCTTAGCTCCAAATCCATGCGAAACAAATGTTTTAGCTACAAATACTTGCGATATAAGTGATATAGCTTCAAAAGCAGGATGAACAAACGAGGTAGCTTCAATTCGATGCGAAACATATGATTTAGCTTCAAATCAATGCGAAGTAGAAGGCTTAGCTTCAAATCCATGCGAAACAAATGGTTTAGCTACAAATACTTGTGATATACAATATTTAGCTACAACTGCATGCGAAACAAACGAGTTAGCTTAAAATCCATGCGAAACAAATGATTTAGCTTCAAATCAATGCGAAGTAGAAGGCTTAGCTTCAAAGCCATGCTAAACAAATGGTTTAGGTTCAAATCAATGCGAAGTAGAAGGCTTAGCTTCAAATCCATGGGAAACAAATGGTTTAGCTAGAAATACTTGTGATATACATTTTTTAGCTACAACTGCATGCGAAACAAATGTGTTAGCTTCAAATCCATGCGACACACATGATTTAGCTTCAAATCAATGCGATGTAGAAGGTTTAGCTTCAAATCCATGCGATGTAGAAGGTTCATCTTCAAATCCATGCAAAACACGTGATTTAGCTTCCTATTAATGCGAAGTAGAAGGCTTAGCTTAAAATCTATGCGAAACAAATGGTTTAGCTTCAAATACTTGTGATATACGTTATTTAGATTTAACTGCATGCGCAACGATCGAGTTAGCTTCAAATCCATGCGAAACACATGATTTACCTGCAAATCAATGCGATGTACAAGGTTTAGCTTCAAATCCGTGCGATGTAGAAGGTTTAGCTTCAAATCCATGCAAAACACGTGATTTAGCTTGCTATTAATGCGAAGTAGAAGGCTTAGCTTAAAATCTATGCGAAACAAATGGTTTAGCTTCAAATACTTGTGATATACGTTATTTAGATTTAACTGCATGCGCAACGATCGAGTTAGCTTCAAATCCATGCGAAACACATGATGTACCTGCAAATCAATGCGATGTACAAGGTTTAGCTTCAAATCCGTGCGATGTAGAAGGTTTAGATTCAAATCCATGCGACGCACATGATATAGCTTCAAATACTTGCGATATAAGTGATATAGCTTCAAAAGCTGGAGGAACAAACGAAGTAGCTTCAAATCCATGCGAAACACATGATTTAGCTTCAAATCAATGCGATGTAGAAGGTTTAGCATCAAATCCATGCGATACAAATGATTGAGCTTCAAACACTTGGGATAAAGGTGATATAGCTTCAACTGCATGAGAAAACGAACGAGTTGCTTACAAATCCACGCGAAACACATGATTTAGCTTCAAATCAATGCGATCTAGAAGGTTTAGCTTCAAATCCATGCGAAACAAATGATTTAGCTTCAAATCAATGCGAAGTAGCAGGCTTAGCTTCAAATCCATGCGAAACAAATGGTTTAGCTACAAATACTTGTGATATACATTATTTAGCTACAACTGCCTGCGAAACAAACGAGTTAGCTTCAAGTCCATGCGAAACACATGATTTAACTTCAAATCAATGCGATGTAGAAGGTTTAGCTTCAAATCCATGCGAAACAAATGATTGAGCTTCAAACACTTGGGATATAGTTGGTATAGCTTCAACTGCATGCGAAACAAACGAGTTACCTTCAAATTCACGCGAAATACATGAGTTAGCTTCAAATCAATGTGATGCAGAAGGTTTAGCATCAAATCCATGCGATACAAATGATTGAGCTTCAAACACTTGGGATAAAGGTGATATAGCTTCAACTGCATGAGAAAACAAACGAGTTGCCTTCAAATCCACGCGAAACACATGATTTAGCTTCAAATCAATGCAAAACACGTGATTTAGATTCCTATTAATGCGAAGTAGAAGGCTTAGCTTAAAATCTATGCGAATTTAACTGCATGCGCAACGATCGAGTTAGCTTCAAATCCATGCGAAAAAAATGATTTAGCTTCAACTGCATGCGAAACAAACGATTTGCCTTCTAATCCATGCGAAACAAATGATTTAGCTTCAAATCAATTTGATGTAGAAGGTTTAGCTTCAAATCCATGCGAAACAAATGATTTAGCTTCAAATCAATGCGAAGTAGAAGGCTTAGCTTCAAATCCATGCGAAACAAATGGTTTAGCTACAAATACTTGTGATATACAATATTTAGCTACAACTGCATGCGAAACAAACGAGTTAGCTTCAAATCCATGCGAAACCCATGATTTAGCTTCAAATCAATGCGATGTAGAAGGTTTAGCATCAAATCCATGCGATACAAATGATTGAGCTTCAAACACATGGGATAAAAGTGATATAGCTTCAACTGCATGCGAAAACAAACGAGTTGCCTTCAAATCCACGCGAAACACATGATTTAGCTTCAAATCAATGCAAAACACGTGATTTAGCTTCCTATTAATTCGAAGTAGAAGGCTTAGCTTAAAATCTATGCGAAAGAAATGGTTTAGCTTCAAATACTTGTGATGTACGTTATTTAGATTAAACTGCATGCGCAACGATCGAGTTAGCTTCAAATCCATGCGAAACACATGATTTACCTGCAAATCAATGCGATGTACAAGGTTTAGCTTCAAATCCGTGCGATGTAGAAGGTTTAGCTTCAAATCCATGCGAAACAAATGATTTAGCTTCAAATCAATGCGATGTAGAGGGTTTAGTTTCAAATCCATGCGATACACAAGATTTAGATTCAAATCAATGCGATGTAGAAAGTTCAGCTTCAAATCCATGCGACGCACATGATTTAGCTTCAAATCAATGCTATGTAGAAGGTTTAGCTTCAAATCCATGCGAAACAAATGATTGAGCTTCAAACACTTGGGATAAAGGTGATATAACTTCAACTGCATGCGAAACAAACGAGTTACCTTCAAATCCACGCGAAACACATGATTTAGCTTCAAATCAATGCGATGTAGAAGGTTTAGCTTCAAATCCATGCGAAACAAATGTTTTAGCTACAAATACTTGCGATATAAGTGATATAGCTTCAAAAGCAGGATGAACAAACGAGGTAGCTTCAATTCTATGCGGAACATATGATTTAGCTTCAAATCAATGCGAAGTAGAAGGCTTAGCTTCAAATCAATGCGAAACAAATGGTTTAGCTACAAATACTTGTGATATACAATATTTAGCTACAACTGCATGCGAAACAAACGAGTTAGCTTCAAAGCCATGCGAAACACGTGATTTAGCTTCAAATCAATGCGATGTAGAAGGTTTAGCATCAAATCCATGCGATACAAATGATTGAGCTTCAAACACTTGGGATAAAGGTGATATAGCTTCAACTGCATGAGAAAACAAACGAGTTGCCTTCAAATCCACGCGAAACACATGAGTTAGCTTCAAATCAAAGCGATGTAGAAGGTTTAGCATCAAATCCATGCGATACAAATGATTGAGCTTCGAACACTTAGGATAAAGGTGATATAGCTTCATCTGCATGGGAAACAAACTAGTTACCTTCAAATCCACGCGAAACACATGATTTAGCTTCAAATCAATTTGATGTAGAAGGTTTAGCTTCAAATCCATGCGAAAAAAATGATTTAGCTTCAACTGCATGCGAAACAAACGATTTGCCTTCTAATCCACGCGAAACAAATGATTTAGCTTCAAATCAATTTGATGTAGAAGGTTTAGCTTCAAATCCATGCGAAACAAATGATTTAGCTTCAAATCATTGCGAAGTAGAAGGCTTAGCTTCAAATCCATGCGAAACAAATGGTTTAGCTACAAATACTTGTGATATACATTATTTAGCTACAACTGCATGCGAAACAAACGAGTTAGCTTCAAATCCATGCAAATCAAATGACTTAGCTTCAAATCAATGCGAAGTAGAAGGCTTAGCTCCAAATCCATGCGAAACAAATGTTTTAGCTACAAATACTTGCGATATAAGTGATATAGCTTCAAAAGCAGGATGAACAAACGAGGTAGCTTCAATTCGATGCGAAACATATGATTTAGCTTCAAATCAATGCGAAGTAGAAGGCTTAGCTTCAAATCCATGCGAAACAAATGGTTTAGCTACAAATACTTGTGATATACAATATTTAGCTACAACTGCATGCGAAACAAACGAGTTAGCTTCAAATCCATGCGAAACAAATGATTTAGCTTCAAATCAATGTGAAGTAGAAGGCTTAGCTTCAAAGCCATGCTAAACAAATGGTTTAGGTTCAAATCAATGCGAAGTAGAAGGCTTAGCTTCAAATCCATGGGAAACAAATGGTTTAGCTAGAAATACTTGTGATATACATTTTTTAGCTACAACTGCATGCGAAACAAATGTGTTAGCTTCAAATCCATGCGACACACATGATTTAGCTTCAAATCAATGCGATGTAGAAGGTTTAGCTTCAAATCCATGCGATGTAGAAGGTTCATCTTCAAATCCATGCAAAACACGTGATTTAGCTTCCTATTAATGCGAAGTAGAAGGCTTAGCTTAAAATCTATGCGAAACAAATGGTTTAGCTTCAAATACTTGTGATATACGTTATTTAGATTTAACTGCATGCGCAACGATCGAGTTAGCTTCAAATCCATGCGAAACACATGATTTACCTGCAAATCAATGCGATGTACAAGGTTTAGCTTCAAATCCGTGCGATGTAGAAGGTTTAGCTTCAAATCCATGCAAAACACGTGATTTAGCTTGCTATTAATGCGAAGTAGAAGGCTTAGCTTAAAATCTATGCGAAACAAATGGTTTAGCTTCAAATACTTGTGATATACGTTATTTAGATTTAACTGCATGCGCAACGATCGAGTTAGCTTCAAATCCATGCGAAACACATGATGTACCTGCAAATCAATGCGATGTACAAGGTTTAGCTTCAAATCCGTGCGATGTAGAAGGTTTAGATTCAAATCCATGCGACGCACATGATATAGCTTCAAATACTTGCGATATAAGTGATATAGCTTCAAAAGCTGGAGGAACAAACGAAGTAGCTTCAAATCCATGCGAAACACATGATTTAGCTTCAAATCAATGCGATGTAGAAGGTTTAGCATCAAATCCATGCGATACAAATGATTGAGCTTCAAACACTTGGGATAAAGGTGATATAGCTTCAACTGCATGAGAAAACAAACGAGTTGCTTACAAATCCACGCGAAACACATGATTTAGCTTCAAATCAATGCGATCTAGAAGGTTTAGCTTCAAATCCATGCGAAACAAATGGTTTAGCTACAAATACTTGTGATATACATTATTTAGCTACAACTGCCTGCGAAACAAACGAGTTAGCTTCAAGTCCATGCGAAACACATGATTTAACTTCAAATCAATGCGATGTAGATGGTTTAGCTTCAAATCCATGCGAAACAAATGATTGAGCTTCAAACACTTGGGATATAGTTGGTATAGCTTCAACTGCATGCGAAACAAACGAGTTACCTTCAAATTCACGCGAAATACATGAGTTAGCTTCAAATCAATGTGATGTAGAAGGTTTAGCTTCAAATCCATGCGAAACAAATGATTGAGCTTCAAACACTTGGGATAAAGGTGATATAACTTCAACTGCATGCGAAACAAACGAGTTACCTTCAAATCCACGCGAAACACATGATTTAGCTTCAAATCAATGCGATGTAGAAGGTTTAGCTTCAAATCCATGCGAAACAAATGTTTTAGCTACAAATACTTGCGATATAAGTGATATAGCTTCAAAAGCAGGATGAACAAACGAGGTAGCTTCAATTCTATGCGGAACATATGATTTAGCTTCAAATCAATGCGAAGTAGAAGGCTTAGCTTCAAATCAATGCGAAACAAATGGTTTAGCTACAAATACTTGTGATATACAATATTTAGCTACAACTGCATGCGAAACAAACGAGTTAGCTTCAAAGCCATGCGAAACACGTGATTTAGCTTCAAATCAATGCGATGTAGAAGGTTTAGCATCAAATCCATGCGATACAAATGATTGAGCTTCAAACACTTGGGATAAAGGTGATATAGCTTCAACTGCATGAGAAAACAAACGAGTTGCCTTCAAATCCACGCGAAACACATGATTTAGCTTCAAATCAATGCAAAACACGTGATTTAGATTCCTATTAATGCGAAGTAGAAGGCTTAGCTTAAAATCTATGCGAATTTAACTGCATGCGCAACGATCGAGTTAGCTTCAAATCCATGCGAAACACATGATTTACCTGCAAATCAATGCGATGTACAAGGTTTAGCTTCAAATCCGTACGATGTAGAAGGTTTAGCTTCAAATCCATGCGAAACAAATGATTCAGCTTCAAATCAATGCGATGTAGAGGGTTTAGTTTCAAATCCATGCGATACACAAGATATAGATTCAAATCAATGCGATGTAGAAAGTTCAGCTTCAAATCCATGCGACGCACATGATTTAGCTTCAAATACTTGCGATATAAGTGATATAGCTTCAAAAGCTGGAGGAACAAACGAAGTAGCTTCAATTCCATGCGAAACAAATGGTTTAGCTACAAATACTTGTGATATACAATATTTAGTTACAACTGCATGCGAAACAAACGAGTTAGCTTCAAATCCATGCAAAACACATGATTTAGCTTCAAATCAATGCGATCTAGAAGGTTTAGCTTCAAATCCATGCGAAACAAATGATTGAGCTTCAAACACTTGAGATATAAGTGGTATATTTTCAACTGCATGCGAAACAAACGAGTTACCTTCAAATCCACGCGAAACACATGAGTTAGCTTCAAATCAAAGCGATGTAGAAGGTTTAGCATCAAATCCATGCGATACAAATGATTGAGCTTCGAACACTTGGGATAAAGGTGATATAGCTTCATCTGCATGGGAAACAAACTAGTTACCTTCAAATCCACGCGAAACACATGATTTAGCTTCAAATCAATTTGATGTAGAAGGTTTAGCTTCAAATCCATGCGAAAAAAATGATTTAGCTTCAACTGCATGCGAAACAAACGATTTGCCTTCTAATCCACGCGAAACAAATGATTTAGCTTCAAATCAATTTGATGTAGAAGGTTTAGCTTCAAATCCATGCGAAACAAATGATTTAGCTTCAAATCATTGCGAAGTAGAAGGCTTAGCTTCAAATCCATGCGAAACAAATGGTTTAGCTACAAATACTTGTGATATACATTATTTAGCTACAACTGCATGCGAAACAAACGAGTTAGCTTCAAATCCATGCGAAACACATGATTCAGCTTCAAATCAATGCGATGTAGAAGGTTTAGCTTCAAATCCATGCGATTTACAAGATTTAGCTTCAAATCTATGCGATGTAGAAGGTTCAGCTTCAAATCCATGTGAAACAAATGATTTAGCTTCAAATCAATGCGAAGTAGAAGGCTTAGCTTCAAAGCCATGCTAAACAAATGGTTTAGCTACAAATACTTGTGATATACATTATTTAGCTACAACTGCATGCGAAACAAACGAGTTAGCTTCAGATCCACGCGAAACACATGATTTAGCTTCAAATCCGTGCAAATCAAATGACTTAGCTTCAAATCAATGCGAAGTAGAAGGCTTAGCTCCAAATCCATGCGAAACAAATGTTTTAGCTACAAATACTTGCGATATAAGTGATATAGCTTCAAAAGCAGGATGAACAAACGAGGTAGCTTCAATTCGATGCGAAACATATGATTTAGCTTCAAATCAATGCGAAGTAGAAGGCTTAGCTTCAAATCCATGCGAAGCAAATGGTTTAGCTACAAATACTTGTGATATACAATATTTAGCTACAACTGCATGCGAAACAAACGATTTAGCTTCAAATCCATGCGAAACCCATGATTTAGCTTCAAATCAATGCGATGTAGAAGGTTTAGCATCAAATCCATGCGATACAAATGATTGAGCTTCAAACACATGGGATAAAAGTGATATAGCTTCAACTGCATGCGAAAACAAACGAGTTGCCTTCAAATCCACGCGAAACACATGATTTAGCTTCAAATCAATGCAAAACACGTGATTTAGCTTCCTATTAATTCGAAGTAGAAGGCTTAGCTTAAAATCTATGCGAAACAAATGGTTTAGCTTCAAATACTTGTGATGTACGTTATTTAGATTTAACTGCATGCGCAACGATCGAGTTAGCTTCAAATCCATGCGAAACACATGATTTACCTGCAAATCAATGCGATGTACAAGGTTTAGCTTCAAATCCGTGCGATGTAGAAGGTTTAGCTTCAAATCCATGCGAAACAAATGATTTAGCTTCAAATCAATGCGATGTAGAGGGTTTAGTTTCAAATCCATGCGATACACAAGATTTAGATTCAAATCAATGCGATGTAGAAAGTTCAGCTTCAAATCCATGCGACGCACATGATTTAGCTTCAAATCAATGCTATGTAGAAGGTTTAGCTTCAAATCCATGCGAAACAAATGATTTAGCTTCAAATCAATGCGAAGTAGAAGGCGTAGCTTCAAATCCATGCGAAACAAATGGTTTAGCTTCAAATACTTGTGATATACGTTATTCAGATTTAACTGCATGCGCAACGATCGAGTTAGCTTCAAATCCATGCGAAACACATGATTTACCTGCAAATCAATGCGATGTACAAGGTTTAGCTTCAAATCCGTGCGATGTAGAAGGTTTAGCTTCAAATCCATGCGAAACAAATGATTTAGCTTCAAATCAATGCGATGTAGAGGGTTTAGCTTCAAATCCATGCGATACACAAGATTTAGATTCAAATCAATGCGATGTAGAAAGTTCAGCTTCAAATCCATGCGACGCACATGATTTAGCTTCAAATACTTGCGATATAAGTGATATAGCTTCAAAAGCTGGAGGAACAAACGAAGTAGCTTCAATTCCATGCGGAACAAATGATTTAGCTTCAAATCAATGCGAAGTAGAGGGCTTAGCTTCAAATCCATGCGAAACAAATGGTTTAGCTACAAATACTTGTGATATACAATATTTAGCTACAACTGCATGCGAAACAAACGAGTTAGCTTCAAATCCATGCGAAACACATGATTTAGCTTCAAATCAATGCGATGTAGAAGGTTTAGCTTCAAATACATGCGAAATAAATGATTTAGCTTCAAATCAGTGCGAAGTAGAAGGATTAGCTTCAAATTCATGCGAAACAAATGGTTTAGTTACAAATACTTGTGATATACATTATTTAGCTACAACTGCATGCGAAACAAACGAGTTAGCTTCAAATCCATGCGAAACACATGATTTAGCTTCAAATCAATGCGATGTAGAAGGTTCAGCTTCAAATCCATGCGACGCACATGATTTAGCTTCAAATCAATGCGATGTAGAAGGTTTAGCTTCAAATCCATGCGAAACAAATGATTTAGCTTCAAATCAATGCGAAGTAGAAGGCTTAGCTTCAAAGCCATGCTAAACAAATGGTTTAGGTTCAAATCAATGCGAAGTAGAAGGCCTAGCTTCAAATCCATGCGAAACAAATGGTTTAGCTACAAATACTTGTGATATACAATATTTAGCTACAACTGCATGCGAAACAAACGAGTTAGCTTCAAATCCATGCGAAACACATGATTTAGCTTCAAATCAATGCGATCTAGAAGGTTTAGCTTCAAATCCATGCGAAACAAATGATTGAGCTTCAAACACTTGGGATATATGTGGTATATTTTCAACTGCATGCGAAACAAACGAGTTACCTTCAAATCCACGCGAAACACATGATTTAGCTTCAAATCAATTTGATGTAGAAGGTTTAGCTTCAAATCCATGCGAAACAAATGATTTAGCTTCAAATCAATGCGAAGTAGAAGGCTTAGCTTCAAATCCATGCGAAACAAATGGTTTAGCTACAAATACTTGTGATATACATTATTTAGCTACAACTGCCTGTGAAACAAACAAGTTAGCTTCAAATCCATGCGAAACACATGATTTAGCTTCAAATCAATGCGATGTAGAAGGTTTAGCTTCAAATCCATGCGATACACAAGTTTTAGCTTCAAATCAATTCGATGTAGAAGGTTCAGCTTCAAATCCATGCGACACATATGATTTAGCTTCAAATACTTGCGATATAAGTGAAATAGATTCAAATACAGGCGAAACGAAGGAGTTGGCTTCAAAGCCATGCGAAACACAAGATTCAGCTGCAAATCAACGGGATGTAGAAGGTTTAGCTTCAAATCCATGCGAAACACATTATTTAGTTACAAATCAGTGCGAAGTAGTAGGCTCATGCTCAAATCAATGCGATTCAAATGGTACATATTCAAATACTTCTGAAAGACATGATTTAGCTTCAACTGCATGCGAAACAAACGAGTAAGCTTCAAATCCATGCGACACATATGATTTAGCTTCAAATTCTTGCGATATAAGTGATATAGCTTCAAAAGCAGGAGGATCAAACGAGGTAGCTTCAGTTCGATGCGAAACAAATGATTTAGCTTCAAATCAATGCGATGTAGAAGGTTTAGCTTCAAATCCATGCGAAACAAATGATTTAGCTTCAAATCA